>NC_056731.1:1472700819-1472851900 GCF_019279795.1 Protopterus annectens
GAGGCTGCGAAAGCTAAGGATAAGGCATATGGAGAGTTGTATGAGAGATTGGACACTAAAGAGGGAGAAAAGGACCTGTACCAATTGGCTAGACAGAGGGACAGAGCTGGGAAAGATGTGCAGCAAGTAACGGTGATAAAGGATAGTGAGGGAAAGGTGCTCACAAGAGAGGAGAGGAGAGTGTGTTGAGTAGATGGAAAGAGTATTTTGAGAGGCTGATGAATGAACAGAATGAGAGAGAGAGAAGGTTGGATGATGTAGGGATAGTGAATCAGGAAGTGAAACAGATAAGCAAGGAGGAAGTAAGGACAGCTATGAAGAGGATGAAGAATGGAAAGGCTGTTGGCCCAGATGACATCCCAATGGAAGCATGGAGGTGCTTAGTAGAAATGGCAGTGGAATTTTTAACTAGATTGCTGAATGAAATTTTGGAAAGTCAGAGGATGCCTGAGGAGTGGAGAAAAAGTGTTTTGGTACCTATCTTTAAGAATAAGGGTGATGTGCAGAGCTGCAGTAACTACAGAGGGATAAAATTGATCAGTCACAGCTTGAAGTTATGGGAGAGAGTAGTAGAAGCTAGGTTAAGAAGGGAGGTGATGATTAGTGATCAGCAGTATGGTTTCATGCCAGGAAAAAGCACTACAGATGTGATGTTTGCCCTGAGAGTGTTATTGGAGAAACTTAGAGAAGGTCAGAAGGAGTTACATTGTGTCTTTGTAGACTTGGAGAAAGCATATGACAGGGTTCATAGGTTCATAGGTTCATACTAGGCTATCTGCCCTGGGGCATTTATAAGCCTAGCCCGATTGTGTTTGGCTTACGCCACCCCTTGATTTGAGTATACTGTGCCCTTTTTAAAGTTTAGTTTACTGTGCCTCTGTCTAATAGTGACACAGAAGTAATCCCCGGGACAAACCTACAATTCCCCATCCACTCATCAAGATTCTTCTTGAAGAGAGTCAGTGAGGTGCTCTGCCTAACATGAATTGGAATTCTATTCCAGAGCGAAGGGAGCCTCTGGATTATGAATCTGTCCCTCCAGCATGTTCTGTTTATTTCTGTGCTGAGGTTCAAGTCCCTCGAGCGCGTGGCTCTAAGGGATTTAGATTTACTGAGGTGGAGCATGTCCATTAATTCTGGGTTGGACATAGCTTTATATGTCAGGCATAGATCGCCTCGAAGTAGGCGGTATGCAACTGAGTAGAGCTGGAGTTTTTTTAACCGAGCAGCATATGGCATCTGTTTGAGTCCCTTGATCCTCCTGGTGAGGTACTTTTGGGGTCTTTCTAATTGCTGCAGGTGTCGGGTAAGGTACATCCCGATGGGGGCATTGTATTCTATGATGGGCCTGATGAGGGATGAATGAAGGGGCATGATTACCTCTCTTGATCTAGATGTTAATCCTTTCATGATGAGGTGGGCTATGTAGAAGGTCTTTCTAACCACTATGGCAATGTGGTTGTCAAAGGAGAGATTGCTATCAACTTGGGTCCCCAGATCCCTAATTACTTTCTCTGTACTTAATGGGTTACCACCTATGTGGTAATTTGTGGGCACATTGTTTTTGCCAAAGGGTATGACTATACACTTTTTGGCATTTAGCTTTAGACCATGGCTCTGGCACCAGTTATCCATCTCTGCGAGACCTTTTTGAAGGATGTTTGTGTCAGCTGGAGAGTCAATTATGGTGCCCAGTTTGCAGTCATCTGCAAACTTGGTGAGCCATAGTCCTCCCACGTTGGCCTGTACCTCAGAAAAGTAAATACCGAACAAGAGAGGTCCCAGGACAGAACCGTGTGGGACACCACTTATGACCGGTTTCGAGTCTGACATGGCTCCAGCAACTCTGACTCTGTGGGTTCTGTCTTTGAGGCAGTTTGCGACCCATCTTGTGACATAGAGGTTTATATATAGGCTGGATAGCTTATCTATGATGCCCGAGTGGGGTATTGTGTCAAATGCCTTTGCGTGGTCCAGATAGGCTGTCTGGACTACCTTCCCTTCATCTATGGCCTTAGTGACTGTTTCAAAGAAGTCAACCAGGTTCAAAGGGCAGGCTCTGCCCTTGACAAAGCCAAATTGGGTAGGATCTAGTGTCTGTAGGTCCCCAATGTCTTTGTTTATGAGTTCCATGATGATCCTCTCCATAGCCTTGCATACTAGGCTAGTCAGGCTTATGGGGTGATAGTTTCCAGGGTCTGCAGAGGCACCACCTTTGTGGAGTGGGACCACTGTTGTTGTACGCCATTCTTTGGGCACATATCCTGTAGTGCGGCTGAGATTGTACAGCAGTTTTACTTGAGGGATTAGTTCTTCTTGGAGTTCATGTAGGACGCAACCCGGGACGCCATCTGTTCCCATGGAAGCAGTGTTTTTTGCTTTGGAGAGGGCGGCCTTCACCTGGGCATCAGAGATGTTTGGGAGGCTGCACTCTGCCGGGATAGATACTTGCTCTTTTGGGGGGGAGGGGGTGAAGAAGTTTGCACTGAACCTGTCTGCCAGGATATTGGCAATGTCTGTGGGTTCAGTGTAGTCTGGGAGTTGCATCCCAGGTTCCTAACATAACTGAAAAAAGCCTTATGATTGTCTTTAGTGTCCTGTGCAATTTTTCTCTTGAAGCTGGCCTTGGAGGATTTTATGAGGGATCGTAATTTTTTGCTAGTACTGATCAGAGATGCCTTCCCTTTTAAGGATTTTGCTCTATCATGTAGTAGCTTCCTCCTTCTATTATACAGTTTATGTATGGCTGGGCTCCACCAGACTGGACGCCTGCCTTTGGATGATTGGGTCTTGATTTTGATTTTGATTTTGTTTGGGATAGCATGATCCATGCATTCCTGGAGATGTCCATAGAATGCGTTTATATAGGATTCTGCAGTTTGGGCCATAGTTTCCACTGGCCCTGGGGCCTTGAAGGATTCCACTTCAGTTTTGAGAAGTGTAAAGTTCACTTTTGAGAAGTTTTTCACTGTGGTTTTCTGGGCTGGCCTAGAGAAGAGTTGTGGTATTGTATGAGGAAACTGGGAGTGGCAGAGAAGTATGTAAGAGTGGTACAGGATATGTATGAGGGTAGTGTGACAGTGGTGAGGACTGCAGTGGGAGTGACAGATCCATTTAAGGTGGAGGTGGGATTACATCAAGGATCAGCTCTGAGTCCTTTCTTATTTGCAGTGGTGAGGGACAGGTTGACAGATGAGATCAGACAGGAGGCCCCGTGGACTATGATGTTTGCAGATGACATTGTGATCTGTAGTGAGAGTAGGAATCAGGTTGAGGAGACTCTAGAGAGGTGGAGATATGCTCTAGAGAGCAGAGGAATGAAGGTCAGCAGGGCTAAGACAGAATATATGTGTGTAAATGAGAGGGAGGGTAGAGGAATGGTGAGGATGCAGGGAGTAGAGTTGGTAAAGGTGGACGAGTTTAAGTACTTGGGGTCAACAGTTCAGAGTAATGGTGAATGTGAAGAGAGGTGAAGAAGAGAGTACAGGAAGGGTGGAATGGGTGGAGAAGAGAGTCAGGAGTGATTTCTGACAGACGGGTACCAGTAATAGTGAAAGGGAAGGTCTACAAGACAGCAGTGATACCAGCTTTGTTATATGGGTTGGAGACAGTGGCATTGACAAAAAGGCAGGAGTCAGAGCTGGATGAGGCAGAGATAAAGATGTTAAGATTTGCACTTGGTGTGACTAGGATGGATAGGATTAGGAATCAGTATATTGTAGGGTCAGCTCATGTTGGACAGTTTGGAGACAAAGCAAGAGAGACGAGATTGCGTTGGTTTGGACATGTGCTGAGGAGGGATGATGGGTATATTGGGAAAAAGATGCTAAGGATGGAGCTGCCATGTAAGAGGAAAAGAGGAAGGCCTAAAACAAGGTTTACAGACATGGTGAGAGCGGAAATGCAGGCGGTTGGTGTGACAGAGCAAGATGCAGAGGATAGGAAGAAATGGAAAGAGATGATCCGCTGTGGCGACCCCTAACGGGAAAAGCTGAAAGATGATGATGATGATGATGTGTGTGTGTGTGTGTGTGTGTGTGTGTGTGTGCGTAGATATATAGAGATATACAGCTATGATAGGAAAAAGCACACAGGAATGACGTTTGTTTACAGGCTATGCAATGGAAGTGAGGAGCCTAGGCAAGATACATGACACACGCAGCATGCCCTTCCACCACCCCCCCCTACAGCTGGACATGGGAACTATACATGCAAGCAATGTAAAGTGTCGACTGATCCCCAGACCACAGGCAAGATACACCCTGGGGGGGGCACGGTAAACCCGTGGGTTCTAATCATGGAACACATACTGGAGCCTCCCTTGCGGGATACCCCAAAAATGGCCAAACCATGGAATGCGATAGATTGTCCATTTTGTCCGTGGTGTATACTGACTCAGAAAAAAAGGGTGGGTAACCCAGATTACCCATGGGCTGAGACAATTGTATGAAATGGCTCCTGTGAAATGGAGAGTGGGCAGCATGTAGTGGTGTGTCCAGCACCCACCAGGTCCCAGAGTAAGGATGGGTGCTGTCGAGAAGGCAAGGGTGGTGGAATTATGGGTAGCTACTTATGGTCTAGGTGTGCAGGTGTTGGCTGATGTTGGGCAATATGGACAGCCCTAGGGATGCAAGCAAATGTGTTCATTGGGCAGAGGCATCACCCAATGAGCAGCCACACCTACTGCGAGACCCACTAAAGCAAAGTGCAATCTATATGGCATGGAATGGAATAACCAGATGTAGACGTATATAATTAGAGCTATGTGTGCGTATATGTACTCATAGCGAGATAGAGATATGCTTCTCCCTCGCAGTAGTATGAATGTATACATACAGAGAAAGAATACAGATACATACCCACATATAACTCTATACATATGCAGACAACCATAGACCCATATGTTGTTAGATTTTATATATACATATATATATATATATATATATATATATATATATATATATATATATATATATATATATATATATATGTATACACACAAATATATATATATATATTTGGGTCTACCTGAGATGGTCGACAGGCCATATGATCGACACTCATTTGGTCAACAATTCATTTGGTCGACAGGCAGATTTGCCCCCCCCTCCCCATTGTTGTGTGACCCTGGAGTTGATATATATTGTTAGGGGGGGTGGGGGGCACAGCCCCCCACATTGGGGGGTGTGGGGGGCAAAGCCCCCCACATAACATGCCTGTCGACCAAATGAATTATCGACCAAATGAGTGTTGATCATATGGCCTGTCGACCATCTCAGGTAGACATGTATATATATATATATATATATATATATATATATATATATATATATATATATACATATATTTATATGTTACAGTAAATATACACATGTATATACCTAAGATATGTTACAGCAGTTACAGTTAGCATATGTTCAGTCCGTGCATATGTTGGTGGGATGTCCAATAAACAAACGTCTACCCCCCCCCCCAGCTAGGCCGGTGAGCACCGGCAGGAAACTACCAGTGGGAGAGATCTACAAGGCCTACACTTTAAACATGGACAGCGATGTCCCTTGTGGGACACCAAAAATTTAGTTCTTTTAGCCAAGCCCTGTAAAGATTGCTGCAACCAGGATGTTGCTGTACACGGACCAGTAGCTTGTGCAAGCCTGATAACGCATGGGTTGACACAATGTACAACATGTGTTCCAACACGGGGACAGTGGGCAGTGTGTAAGGGTGTGTTTATACCCCACCTTTGCCCACAGTAAGGATGAGTGCTGTAGAGGAGTGGCAGGCAGGGGAACTATGGGTATGCAATTATGTTCCTAGGAATGCAGGTTTTGGCTGACAGAGGCATATTAGGACCGCCCCATGGATGTAAGTAATAATCCGATATGGGTATAGCAGACACCCATACCTCATAAACCTTAAGAGCACATCTACTGGATAGTCCGTAAACCATTGGGGGAACACATAGGGATCATATCATTGAACTGTTCCTGATTACCAGGGACATCCATGATTACGAATCAGAATCGAACTCAGTCCCAACTAAACCCTCCTAGAACTAGTGATATTAGAAGGAAAGGTGGCGGAATACACATAATGAATAATGTTAGCATATAAGAGTCATAAACAGCATGTACTTCAGACAATGTGTATAAATACATATGTGCTCTGGGTCCGTCATTGTGTCAGGTTAATAGCACTAAACTTATAAATGTGTCCCTGAGGTTGTTATGCAGTGTCCCTGATTCAGTGTTCATTCTTCCCCATTCGTATGAGAGGTCTGCTAGTGAGAGAAAGCGCATGTTCGACCGACTACCTTAGAAAGATGATAGAATAATAGGGTTGGGGTTACCACCTGCCCGCCTTTGCGAGGGACACTCCCCTTTGGGCAGTTGTGTCCTGCAAAATAATTGTAATTATAGCAAATTTCCTGTGATTTAGGACAAAGATTTCCTATATTGTCTGTAGTAGTTGCATAAAACAATTATTTTGTATCTGAAACACCTACATGTTATAAGAAACAGTATAAGCAACTATAATGCTACAAGAATAACCTTTTATTTAGACAAAACAGTGAAGTACTCTCCTTTCTACTGGTTGTGGGTATGTGTTGCCCTGCAAAATCTGACGTCTCTACATAAAGGTCCTATAGGGTTGCCAGCTTTTCAAATGCCCAAAGTGGGGCATGTTCTATAGAAATGTCAGACTTTCCAGGACAAAAATACCTACAGCCATGCATAGTACAGAATGTTGCTCATTTGCACAAATAAAAGCTTATTCTAGTAACATTTGAATTGCTTATGCTACTTCACATAATATATAGAAGTTTCATATATAAAATAACTGTTTTATGCAACTATTAAAGAAACTTAGAATATAATATTGTCCTGTAATCAGGACATTTGCTATGTCTTGATTATTTTCACAGGACACAACTGCCTAAAGAGGGACTGTACCTCACAAAGTGGGACAGGTGTTAACCCTAAAGTCCCACCTTGGCCAACTGAAAAGGTGGCAAACCTATAATAGGTATGCGGTAGAATGACTCACCTGACGGATGTGGCTCCCAAAACCCAATTACTTGTCTGTATTGAAGAGTCTCGGTTCCCATGTATTAGCCAGACAGGGGCAGATTGTATGAGGAACACACAAATAATATGATTAATTCACTGGACAGGCCGCTGATTCCATACAGTCGAACGCCATGCCATCGCCTAATGGGCAGCCATTCCCGATACTGTAGTCATGTAGTCTGATGTAATAAACATCACAAGGTAATATTGTGGTCCTCGCTCCCACCCAGGGGTGTGAGTGACAGATGCAAGCACCAATGTCGGTGCATTTGCAAGTACCAGTATGCGGGTATTGCACTGGTAAAGCAATATAGAGGCTAACCGAGTATAAGAAGCTGTAACCAGAGGTCAGTAGTGCTTAACACTGCGTAAACCCACACACACCTGCTCCCAACTGCTTTAATGTGCCTTACTCCCTCCATATCCAATGGCCTTGTTCTGCCCTGCAACCAAATAAACATCCTCTGCAAGGGTCAGAACCAGGACCCTGCACACACAGCTAATGTGAATTACCAATACGCCATGGCAGATATACAGACAACGGACAGTACCACAAACATATCATACAGCGCAGTCATTCAACAGTGTAGGAATATATCCCATCATGTAGATGTATATGTGAGTGTTTATGTCCAACATATAGGTACATACATATATAGAGATATATCAGGAACACACCATGTGGCAACAAAGCATTACAAATGAATGAAACGGGAAACACCAGCAATGCCTGTATTATGTAGTGGTGTTGTTCTATGTGATTTCAAGACTCCCTCAGACAGACATGTGTCATTCATACACACAAATAGTTGTACATTGGCCGTATACATTACTCTGTGCATGTAATGTACATTAACACAACAGTACCTGTCCAAGCATTATGTGTGAACAGTACTCTTGCAAGGTGCTGTGTGTAACATCATCGTCATGATAAAAGTAAATGGGGTAACCATAGAGGGACCGGTAGTGTTGTGTGTATAATGGGGTCATCCTCATCACGTGTACATGGACCATGTAGGAGTGATGATGTGCATACCAGGATCGTGCGCTTGAGGGACAGGGGTGAGGATAACAGGAGTATGTTGTGATGCATATTACAAGGGTTACATGTGTCGAGTGGGCACGAGTGTAAAATGAACAGCTATGTATAGGGCAGATGTTGTCCTAGGAGCCGATTGGCCTTATATTTCCATAGGTGAGGGTCAGATGTAGGGGAAGGAGTGTAGGTATGGCCGTGGAGGATAGGTAGGGTAGGATCACAGAAAAGACAGCATACAGGGTTGGTATATGACACATGTGGGGGGGGGGATACACCCCAGACGGGGATGGGTGTTTGGCATTCACAAGCCCATGGGAACAGTGGGATGGAGGTCCCCAGCCATGACCAACTGCCACTGCACCTAAACAGCTGCAAAGGAGGCAGTGCTGGGGGTTGTCCAGGAGGGCAGCATCACCCTGTAAATGTGATACTCTGCCCTTGAGCTTGCGTATCTGGCTTCAGAACCCCTTAGTGAGCCCCCAACGCAACACGTCTGGGACCGCACAACAGCAGACATGTACCTGTCTGGTCCTGCTCCCAAGGGACATATGCTCCATCCTCAGTGGTGGTGGTACCACCAGAAGGGGGTGCAGAGCCAACAGAGGTTGATGTCCAAGGCTGGGCCCCAGATGTGCTAGTGCCTGGTGCCATGGTCAGCTGAAGTGGGACAGGAGGTTCTGCCAGGACCTCCCAACCCATTCAGCCTATGGTGTTGCAGTTTAAACCCACATATGGGTTAGTGATAGACAACAGCATACAGGAGTACCTACGACAGTATGCATAGATAACACCATCAACCCAACACAACAGCATACAGGATTACCTACAACAGTATGCATAGATATCATCATCAACCCATCACAACAGATTGTATACATTTGCAGAGGGAGCACAACACATGCATATATACTGCATGCCATCTGTACAATGTGTAGTAGACATGTAACCACAGCTATGAACAGTTGCCCATTATTGGCTTGTAACTGGGAACCCCAGACAGTGTCTGTCATACCACTGTCTCATATGACTCATGTCCAGTCAGGAATGCGATGGCAGTAACACATCCCTATCATCATGTACTGTCTGCAATCCTCACACTATGCTTCTGCTGTGCACAGATGTGTGTTCAGTGTGTAACACAGGAAACAAATGATTGCACACACTGACCAGTTCAAAGATGGCCCTACAGATGGGGGTCCCTCATGAACAGAGTACTGTCATGTCTGTATTATAACATGCAGAATAGCCATTATCATACACATGTTAAACAGGCAGTAGTCTCAATGCAGCATAGCTACACTTACATGCTGCAGTCATGTGTGGCACATCACCCTCCTGTCTTTAAGCTATTTCCCACTGTATAAAATGTTTGAGGTACATCCAGATGGCATGTCAGAACACCACATCCAGGTACCACTCACAGCGATGGTCATGGCCAAATACCAACATGTTTTCCCTAGATAGTGTACTGTGTTTATCATGCAGATGGCTATGGGAACACCATCACAGCTGTCCCACATGCAATCAGCTAGAGGAGGACTGCAATAGGTGCAGAGGCTATCACCTGACCATGTCCATCACTTACAATACACATGCTGCTGCTGTGCAGGTGTACTCCTTCACATCCACCAGAGAGTGTGTGGGTGGGACAGGCAAAGTACACCAGGGACGGGCTTGGAGACTTAACCCTAAGCATCATCTGCCACACACCTAACAGTACAGGGGTCAAACCCCTGACTGACTACTCATTACTAATACATGTGCATGACGTTACTACATGTGCCACAAAGGCAACATGTTGCTGTGCTGTAAGAACATATATGTGTGTAGGTGAGTGACATCTGCAACAGAGATATAGTAGACATACAATATGTGTGGCACACATGGCTGTCCACATGGATGGATGCTATTTTCACCACAACCACACTCTCTAATGGACACGCACTGACACTCTTTGCCAGGGCCACAAATACACAACCTAACTACTTAGTTTGCCACACTGCAATAATGCACAGGACTACATGCACCACAGGGGAAATCTGGAGGTTCTATCGGCTAGGGTATGTAAAAGTGTTTGACATCTATTGGTATGCCAACGAGGGTTATACTGGTAGTGACTGTGGTTCGGAGCATCACAACCCACATGCAGACACAAGGTGCCAGTACTGGCATGCATGTATGCATTGCTTCATGGGTGTGTAGTGGTTGGCTGTGCAAGATGGCTGTACAAGGCTGAATGAGGGGTAATCCTTGGCATTGTGTCACCTGACAATGGTGTGCAATGCAGGAGTGTAGTGTCTGCAATGTCCCACAAAGATGGGTACTGCATGATCTGCTCTGACATCCTGGTTACCAATGTGTATGGCCATAGCTTTGCAATGCATGTCATGTCTGTGTTTGATAGTCCTTCACATGGACATTGCCTGGGATGTGCATGTCCCATAATACTGTACAGTGACATGTATAGTTGTACCTGGTTTGGCAGGCACATGTTTTTTACACAGCCTGTTATCCCCCGATATGCCAGTAATGGCCTGGTGTGGTGAAACCTGCTTATATTGAGCAGGTCGACCCTGCACATGCATTGATAGTATGATACAGGTATTCTGCGGTGTTAGTGGCATGGGTCCATACAGGGCACATGTGTACAGCATTGTATGGCCTCTGTGGATCACATTTGATGGCACCACATATGCTGCAGGCATCCAGTGTGGAACATAGTGAAGGCACAATCTCCGCATATATGTGCCTATTGTACCGCTATACAGGGTGCCATGTCCTCTGCAGGCCACTGCATTCACACCATGCCTACTGTCATCAATGTGCATGGCACTAGCAACATAGCGGGATATCCTAGGCAAGTTTGTTTGTGCATGACACATGGGTGCGGGACATATACGGGGTACTAGTAGGGTTGCATACTTTGTTCACCAGGCCTTTTGCCAGATGTAGGGGTATGGCTTGACTTGACTTGACAGCTGACTAACAGCTGTACTCCTCGTGAGGTGGCCAATGTGTCATAAGATGGACACCATATAGGAAAACTACAAAATCTGCTCCCCAACATGTCCAATGGTAAGATACTCACAGCCACATGTACACAGGCACTGACAAACACACACTTGCCATGTCCTGTATACAAACCCCTACCTATCTTATCACACTGCAGCAATACGCTTTTAGGGCACATGCTACGGCAAATACTGGGTTGCAGCACTCCTACAGGTGTATACCTAGGTGGGTGACAACATCAGGAATGACAAAGGTGATAATGTGATTTGTACAGAGAGTGCATACTCTACAAAGCACTGTACTTGTCTCACACAGACTGACACACACACACACTTGGTATGTCTGGGATTAGAACACTGACCTACCTACTTTAGCACACTACAGCATTACACAGTTACAGAACACCCTACCAAGATTACTGGGACACAACACTCCCAGAGGTGTATTTGTAGGTGGGTGACATCATCAGCCTTGCCAAAGGTGGGTAAAAGAATTGTATGGAGTGTGAGCAATCTAAAAGCATTATTCAGGCCTTAGCCAGACGGACACACACACACACACACACACACACACACACACACACACACACACACACACACATGGTGGGAACGGAACACCTGCCTATCTACAGATCATTATTACAATACTACATAGTTACAAGTCGAGCCACACAGACTACACATTTCAAGGCTGTCATTATGACCTTCTAGAAATGCAGACATCAACAGGGATGCTGGCAGTTAAGATGTACATACCTGCAAACCTGTGTGTTTAAAGTAGGAATCCATCCTGACCTGGAGTATGCCAATCTGTGGAATGGACGACTACTATCACTATACAGGGTTACAATGGCCATGCCCATACACAGATGCACATAACCGACACAAGGTGTCACTGGGCATGCTCACACACTTAGTAGCACAGGGCTGTTCGGAATGCACTATATGTCCATCTACACAAGTTTATACTGGGCATGCTCATACTTTTAGTAGCGCAAGGCTGTTTGGGATGCACTCTGATTCTAAACACGGAAGGCTATAGTGGCCATGCTATTACAGTTAGATGTAAAGGACACATTGTAATGGGCTCTGTTGTTAGTAGTTGTCATTGTTAGAAGGAACGCTGCTCTACATATCTAACACTGGTCTTTTACACAACATCTGCTGCTGTCCATCACCTTAGATATACCATCCTATACCAAGCACAATACCACCACTAACAGGGATGTCTTGCTAGGAGTGGGAAACTGTTTGACCAACACAATGAGCCAATGTTCTGCTGTAAGTACGAGGTTGTCCAGTGTTTGTCATTTTGGGATGACATGACTTACAGTAGACAGGCCTTTGACACATATCACATGCATCCATGATTCAAGGGAGTGGGGATAATACCCAAGTCGCTTCCGCCCATATAGTGCCATTCCAAGATAAATGTCCTATACACAGGATAACACACTGACACATAGAGGACAACTGCATTGTATGCTTATGCTAACCCGTGCTAGATGTGTAGCACCCATAATCACAGCTGCTCACTGCAGATCCAACAATGGGGAGTACTGACATTAGTGCAGTGAGGAACACCTGGCTGAAGGCTCTGTAGTGCACAACAGCACTACCACCATATACCTCAGAACCAGATATGTGGGCCATAACACAGGTATGGACCGCTCCAGGTGGTGGTTTCCCCACATACATAGAGGCCACTCATGTGTACTGACTGGTACCCCCACGAAAGGCATCACAGATGAGTCAGGTGCAGGACACAGTGTCAAATGTTGCATTCTAGGATGTAAACCTCAGACACCACCATGCCCTCGGACCACCAACACACATCCATTCATGTTGTAGGACATATAAGACTACAGCACCATATGACCCTTAACCAGTGGACTGTACCAAGCTCTACATCAACTGTAGAGAGTACCAATGTACTGACACAGTTGCATCATGTGTTATGCAATGCAATGATACCACTGTCTGTAACCAGGTCAGCTGTACACATACCAGGGGCCCTTGGTTATTTTAAGCATTAGTAGATGACTGTTGCTGTACACCAGTACACACCCTCATGTTTGGATATAACATACATGTACCTGCCCTGGATATGTACATGCCACACACACACACACACACACACACACACACACACACACACACACACACACACACATACACACACACAACATACATGTACATAGCATATTTGTTGTTGTCCTTTGTGCAGTAATGTGGTTACAGCCATTGCACACATGCACATGGAATGTAGGTCCATGGCTGCTGAATGCTAACAGTACATAGGGTGTGATATCAGTGTTGACAGAGGTAACATTCCCTCTGTACCGGTCACCCATTACACCTATCATATCATACAACAGCCCATGTGTCATGTATGTCATTACACATGTCCACCAATTGCAATGCCTACAAACATGCCCAAAGGACAGTATTGTAGGACCTACACACATGTACATGTAATGGTGTGCATTCAGATACCATGCGTGTGCAGTTGCTGATGTATGCAGGTGACGTGTATCTTAGTACATCATGCAGTTGCAATGCAGCCTCAACATTGCCAACTGTATATGGTGATATGCTGAATCTATGCAAAGATGTACCTCAGGTATGGACAGATGTGTGGAAATTACTAAATGGTGGGGCATCTTTGCAGATGGATGTTTGCTGAGGACAGCTCACAGGTGTGTCATATGTGGTCCTCCAATAACCTGTGTAACTGGTAAGCAATGGTTTTGTTAATTGAAGGACATAACACACAACTTAAACAGCGGTCAGAGTGACACCAAAGGTAAATCACTTGACACCTGTTAACAGTTAAGATGTCCCATGTGCATATATCAGCACTGTTGCCAAAGGAAGCATCAGTACACTTTGTAAAGTGTGCAATACTGCTGTAAGTCTGTCATACATATCATGAGCTAGGCAGGTGTTTGATTCACAGTACTGGCATGTGTGGTTGCGTGTGTGTACATATGTCACGTATGGTGGGAATACATCTCAGTTGTTACTCTCTCTCCTGTACACTAGTGTAGACATCTGTACAGACTGCAATGTAGAAAGCAGGACATAGGCAGGGGTGTGTATCTCACACATGTGAGGTATTTGTATGTGCGTGACATAGATGTATTCAATAGTGAATGTCACAGTGTGTGTGTGTGTGTGTGTGTGTGTGTGTGTGTGTGTGTGTGTGTGTGTGTGTGTGTGTGTGTGTGTATGTTTGTGTGTGTATATATGGCTGTCTGGTCACTGGAGTGAGGATGTATGTTACCATACTGAACTGATAAGATCCCTCCCCCCATCCAGATGATGCAATCTACTATCCGTGTTGATGTCCCCGATCTTAGGCCATACTGACTACCTGTACTTGTGTATTCTCTGTGGCACATCATGTACGTGCACAGCACTGTAATGATGACTTGCACATAGGCAGGGGTCCTCACCTCAACAGTAGCAACTGTATGTGAGTGTGTGTTACTGTATCAGTGAATCCGTGAGTGTGTGGGTATGTTATTTTGTCACTGAATACATGTGTGTCAATACCTGAGTGTGTGGGTGCAGTTGTGTGTTGGCATCCTGTCATGGGAACATGTATTACTGCTTCCCAATGAGGCATCACACTTCCCAATGGCCTCTACCCTTCTAATCAGCTAGACCGTTCTCTTACCTCACCACTCCATGTTACTGTACCTGTGATGTCACCCAGTATGGATGTCACATCTGTAGTCACAGTAGCTTAATACACAGCTATCATGCTCTTGGATCAGTAGACATGTTTGGAACGTGGGACATTCTCTCTGTTATGTGGCAGCTACACGGTGCATGCTGGTATATTCATACATACCTGTGAGTAGTCCACATTGACATATGGGACACTAACTGCAAACACTAACATCCACTGGCACGTGCAATTAGACCTGAAGGAGGAAAGCAGAACATCATGACCAACATGCAGTTACTGTTGTTACACAAGACACATACTGTTAACAGCACGGAATGCATTGTACACCTGTAGTACATGGTATGTCTGCTGCCTGTCAACAGTACTCAACAGTTGTAAACTACACTTATCTTCCTAGTCTGTTCACCCTGTGCATCAGACCATATGAGCATGTCCCTGAACTGATGGTGTGGATGTCAGGGATGCAGCACAGGCATCATCATATGCACAGGGTGATAATGTTTGCCAGAGGCCTAGGCTGCACCATTGGATGACATCATGTGTGCGGGTTAGGGCCTTTGATCTAATTGGGCATGTGTGGATGTTATGCATGTGTGTGTTGTGGTGCCCTACATGTGTTTCCAGTGTGTGCGTGTATGTATGCACATGGTTCTGGCATGTGTCTGGCCTACACATGAGTATTATTGACAGCTGCAGACTGTACAGGCCAGGTTTTACAGTTCACGGTGTCTGGCCCCTGGCATGTGACCTGTGCCTGCCAGGGGTTGCACGGGCACTACCAGGCAGAGGAGCAGATTGGGTACTGTCTGATGACACTTGTCCACTGGAACCGTGTCCCTGTTGGGACTGTCCAGGGCCATGTGCACATGGGCTGCTGTGTCGTGGTGTGGACAGCACAGCACCAGCTACACTGCTGCTGCTACCGCCACTAATGGAGCAGACATGTGAGGTAGCTTGTTCACATAGACCTGAAACAGGTGATGTAGCATGCCTACATCCACATGCCCAATGTTTCACTCCTACCAGATGTTCCAGCACAGACAGCTCATGCTCGTGGATTGTCATGCCATGGTCAAGGACTCCAACCATGTCACCCAACCATCTATCCAAAGCTTCATCAATATGCTGTTGAGCATTTACCATTGCCTGAATGTTGTTGTTTACAGAACGGACAGCAGCCCTCTGAAGCCTCTGATCTTCTCTGTTGTGCCATTCAGCATGTGCTGTGCCTCCATTACAGCCTAAAACATGTGTCTGGTGACACCAGCTGCTGCGCTCTGCCTTGCAGGGGCATGTTGGCCAGAGGTCCTCCTACGAGCAGCACAGACCACATGCCTGTGTGCGGCACCACCAGTCAGTTGGCTGACACCATGGTGTGCAGGCACACCTTCCATAGCCCCCACACTTTCCTCTTCCAAGCTACCACATGCCAATTATCCTTCCTCTATGGCCACTGGTGATGGAGTATGTGTAGGCATGGGATCTGTGTGTGGGGATGAGGGGGATATAGGTGGAATGGCAATCAATAGCACAGATTCAGCCCCTGACAACCCTGCCTGTGCCTCAATCATACATTCATCATCACTGCTAGAGTCTGTGGGGTCACTAACATCAGATGGACTGGAGGAGGGCAACGCACCTACATCACCTGTGAGGGGCAGACAAGAACTGTACATTACAATCTATACAATAGACACAGACACACACAGACACACACACGCAGACACACCCACTATGGCACCCAACATGCATGTGATATGACAGAAGGCATGCAACATGCATGTGATACGGCAGATAGCATGCAGCGCGGACAATAATAGTGGTAGTTATCATACATCCCTGGGTTGCACACAACAGCATGCAGGTGTCATAGCAGTAGGCGTGCAAATTACACATTCATAGTAGTAAGCATACATCCCTGTGTTACACCATGTAGACCAGCACAGGTTAATAGTACACCTGCCTGATGTGTGGCATATGACCTTGACAATCACTTGTAGTATGACATGTGATCTGCTGACATGTGCAATGACATGCATACATGTTTGACACAATGGTGTCCTGTCAAATATACAGTGGGGTAATGGTGTCCCAATGCAGTGTTGTCTGTCCGGCCTACAGATATACTGCACATTTAGCTGATGTGCATGGCCATTGCAGGGAATCATGAGGTGTCTCTATTGCTATGCAGTGTGAGTTACAGACACAGTTCATAGCCATGACTGTGTTCAGATATAATACATACATACTGTGGAATGTGACCCACATCACTGAAGTGTATACACACTAAACCATGATGTGGAATGTGTGACACAGGTCACTGGAGGGTATACGGATGATACCCCTGCAACCATATTGCTGCTGCATGACAACTATGGCCAGACATGGCGAACACATTGGTACACCATGTCCCACATGACATCTGTGTACCACACACACACACACACACACACACACACACACACACACACACACACACACACACACACACACACACACACACACGAGGAGCAAGTATGACATTGCTGTCTGACACCAGCAAGCAGAATGTACTGTGTCTGTGGGCTGATGTGGATACTGTACAGTTGACTGCTGTCATGTCGTGACACACTCAAGATGTTCAATACATCTTATGTGGTGCATTGATGTCACGCCTACACAAGATGTGCACAGGACTGTAGGATGTCTAGTGTTCCACATCTGCAGTATAACCATTACACAAAGGCCATAGTTGGACCATGTGTAGCCATTGTACAACAGGGTGTACACACAAGCACATCACGTCTACTGTGTGTGTTGCTTCATGTCTATGGCCATCCTCCATGGCCATGTGTGTACATGTGTTGGCCAAATTATTGTGATGGGCATCTATTTCACATGTCTGTGTTGTCCCATATGACATACACCCATAGATGTCATATGCTTCACTGACGACAGGGTTATGCAGACAAAGGGTGGTATGTTTGGTATGTGAGATATGTTTTTCAGGATAGTTAGGCAGTGTTGCAGCCAGGCCACTAGATGTCATGGACATGTCAAGATAGCACATCACATTGTCTGACATTCATAGCAGGGCTATGATCCACCCCAGTGAATCTTGTGGGGCTGGCAATTCTCCAGCTCACTGTGCAGTACTGTTTGTATTCCTTACATCTGTAGTTCTGATCTGTAGTACATGTTTCTACAGTGAACAGCACCTCCACCATTGTATGCACAGATGTCCACACATCTGGTAATGACAGTTTGTGAGGATTCATGTCGGTGATTCACATAGTTTGCAAGTGTTGCACATGGGTAGCCATTGTGATGCATTGCAGGTCCGACCTGTATATCGTGACAGGACCATACATTATGTGTAAATGTGGTAAATGGCCACATGGCAGATAGATCTGTGCATTACGATGCCTGATAAATAATAACAGTCTCACCTGCAATGGGCTGCTGTCACAGCAGAATGCCAGCGGTACCTAAATAGGAGTAACACAGCAGTATGAGCATTATCCACACCTGTATGAAAGCTACAGGGTTCAATGTGCATGTTAACACATACACCAGTACATTAGACATTGCCTCATGTACACAGACAAACCCCTCCACCTACCACCCAACACTACAACCTGTGAGAGATGCACTTATCTAGCCACACTGAAGGTAAAGCTCTCTCCAACCAAGCCTGACCCTGACAGTCATGTGGAGAAGGTAAACATTTGCACCACACCACACTTATCACATAGTTTCACTGAATCTACCCCACCATTAACAGAGAAAACTACTCGTGTACCAACTCATTAGCTCAATGCTTTCTGGAATTCATAAACACCAATGCCCTGGATCAGCATATCCACACACCAACCAGGGACAACAATATCCTAGACCTAGGAATTACAAACATGAGTGACCGGTGTTCCACACCTGAAGTCAACTCCTCATTGGTCCGATCCGACCATAAGCTGAACACCCTTGATATCCACATCCCGCCCCCACCCCCCATTAAAGGAACCACAGTATAATATGTCTACAAAGCCAACTTCATGCTTCTTAAGACAGACGTGGTGAACTTCATGACACCCGTGCAGATGGACAATACTGTTACAACTACTGAATCCTACACAAATGCACTCTATAAGCACTTACACGAGTGCATGGATTGTGCTATCCCAAACAGAATCAAGATGCTATACTCCTAATTAAGGAAGAAAATCTGGTCATCCCCTGCCATAAACAAACTGTACAACAGGAGGAAGACACTGTTGCAAAAGAGAGTACAATCCCATGCATGGAGGAGCTCCCTGGTCAGCCTCAGTAAGAAGCTGAGATCCCTTATAAGATCTTCCAAAGCTAGCTATGGAAACAAAACCACCACTAATTACAACGACAACGACAAAACATTCTATAGCTATGTCAAATATCTCAATGTCAACACCCAGATCTGCTCTGAGTTATAGCACAAAGGCACGAACATTACAGAACCAACTGATATTGCCAACATCCTGGCAGATAGGTTCAGTGCTTCCTTTCCACCCTCTCACCCCCTAAAGGGCTCATATCTATACAGGAAGAGTACAGAGTCCCTGTAATCACAACTACGCAGGTAAAAGCTGCACACTCTAAACCAATATCACAGCATCCATGGGACATAACAACATCCCAGGCTGCGTTTTACACGAACTTCAGAACGTACTGGCTCCCCACCTATGCGCCATGTTCAATAATAGCCTCGCATTAGGCATTGTGCCCCCTGAATGGTGCACAGCAACAGTTATCCCACTCCACAAAGGATGCACCACAATGGACCATGGGACCTATTGCCCTATAGGCCTGACTAGCCTGGTCTACAAGGCTATGGAGCACATCATCATGGATCTCAGTCACAGAGACATTGGGTACCTCCAAACCTATGACCCCTCCCAGTTTGGCTTTGTTAAGGGCAGACCATGCCTCCTAAACCTCTGGGACTTCTTAGAGACAGTTACCAAGGCATTAGATGAGGGTAAGGAGGTCCACACAGCCTACCTAGATCTGTCAAAGGCTTTCAACACCATTCTCCAATCTTGTATTATTGACATACCCATCCGCCTGAACATTAACCCCTACGTCATGTGATGGTTTGCAAAGTGGCTCACGGACAGAACCCACAGAGTGGGATTTGCATACCCTAGGTCCGACTGTATACCAGTTACAAGTGGCATCCCTCAGGGCTCAGTCCTAGGACCCCTCATGTTCAGTATATAATTCACTGACATACAAGCAAGCGCAGGAGGGCTTTGGCTGAAAAGGTTAGCAAACTACTGCAAATTAGGGGACATAATTGTTTCCCCAGCTGATACAGACACCCTCCAGAAGGGTTGCACTGAGACGGATACCTGGTGTCAATATCAGGGCCTCAAGCTGAGTGACAAAAAGTGCATAGTCATCCCCTTTGGATATAACTAATTACCCGTGGACTACCACATAGGTGCAAGTCCCCTACATACAGAAAAGTTAATAAGGGATCTGGGAACCCCATTATATAGCAATCTCTACTTTGATACACATAATGACAAGGTGGTTAGAATATCCTTCTACGTGGCCCCCTTAATCTCTAATGGGTTCGCATCCAGAACAAAGGAGGCAATTGTGCCTCTCTACTCATGACTTATTAGACCCATTAAAGGATACAACACCCCATTTGGGATGTACCTCACAGGACAACTGCAACAGCTTGGAAGACCACAACAGTACCACACCAAGAGGATTACTGACCTTAAACAGATGACTTATGCAGCCCAACCTAAGAAACTCCAGCTGTACGCGATTGCATACCGCATACTCAGAGGTGATCTCTGCTTGACGTACAAGGCCCAGGTCCAACCCAGTATTGCTGGATATGCTCCACCTAAACAGAAGCCCCTGAGAGCCACATGCTCTGGGGATATACACCTAACCACAACGATGACTAGGACATGCTGGATGGATAGATTCCTGACCCGGAGACATGATTCCAATGTACATCAGGCAAGGACCCTCACTAGCACTCTTAAAGGAAAACTTTGACAGGTGGATGGGAGACAGACATGTACCCCAGGGATCACTGCAGTGACTCTGCTGGACAGAGGCACAGGGAACTAACCTAAGGGGGTGGCGAAAGCCAAAACACTCTAGCTAGGCTTATAAATACCCTTGGGCAGACAGCCTAGTACCTACCTTTGCATGTATTACATGTCTTATGTGCATGGATAGTAAACTAGCTCTTCCATTTTACTTTGCTATCATGCTGATAAACTGTCGGGTGACCACAAGTCATATGTATCCTGTTATTGTGTATTGTAAATGCCAATAGACATAACTAATGTTTGCCTAACATAACAATAATGCTGTGTAACTTGTAATACATGTCTGCCTACAATACTGTACATTACACAGTTATTGGCACAATATCCCACAATGCAAATCATAATTGCACAGTGGGCCAACCTTCGACATGGTATTTTCAGTAATACACCCATACATATGCCTATTATTACAATATATCAACATATAATATCCCCTGTTATAGCACATATTTGTTGGACCAGCCCTGCCACTGACAGTGGCTGGTGAGGAATATTTGTGTTCAAAGCCCTTATATAGCATCCCTTGTGGTGTATGCGGTGTTTGCCTTGTGACCTACAACAGTACACACATAAATACTACAAGCGTTACTATGCTCAACAATACATCAATACATGATAACTGTTTCCACTATATGGATTGCGTTCACTTTAAATATTACAGAACAGGTACTACATACACAGACATACTGAGTGTTCTACATACCTTATTAGTAACCTGAGGTGTCGTTGACTGTTAATTCAATCCTTTTCAGTTTATGTTTCAATCTTCTTTGTAACATCCTGCTGGTATATACAGATGGTTTGAATGTGTGATAAGCCATCCTTTTCTAGTTAAATATCGGTAACATGTGCTATCCTGACCACCAACTGGTGTTCCAAAGTAGTTAATTAGATGCACATCAGCTGTGCAGCTACTCCATTAGCCAATACCATGGTAACAGTGGTGTATAATTGAGTACTCCACTTGGGTGTTGTCCGTTTGCCTTACTTTTGAGGAAGACAGCCTGGATGTGTTGTTTGTGATGTATTTCAACAGCTATATGGAGAGAGACAGAGATATATTAGCTTCATGACTCCCATGGATTGCGTGTAATGGCTAGAAGATGTTGTTCTACATGTGAGTGCAGCTGTTATATTTCAGAACATTGCTACTTATGCAGCGTTTGTTTGTACCTGATACTTCTGCAGATGTTTAAGTCTGGCAAGGATGTTTGGGCAGCTCAAGGCTGTATGGCTGTGCATGAACTGTTAGGTGGTTTACAGTGTGCTCACCAGACATCCTTGGTTTGGTGTACATGTGTATCATACTGTGCTGTTAATCAGTAATTGGTAACACTTCCCGGTGTACACACAACTCTCTGAAACGGGATTAGTGCAAACAAACCCTGTAACATCAGCAGCTGTTCCATTGTATAATAGCAACTATTTCACATAGGGCCATGTTAGTCTGTCTCTGACAAGGTATGTTAAGACTTTTGCAGATGGCGTACAGTGAGTGAATGATTTGTGATGTTATTACAGTTTGTATTGTAATCTGTTTGGGTGTGGGGGTGATGTTGGTGAGTGTACATAGCAGATGCAGGTGTGTAGGAACTGCTTTTATACATAATCAATATATGCGTGAGGGTTCCTTCCCTATTTGAACACGTATCCTTTAGTGGACTAATACTATGGTAATTGAAGGCTGATTCATTAAGGCACTGTTAATTGGTTCCTGTATAGCATGCAGGTGATGTTAGTCCTTGAATCCTTTAAGCAACACATCGGAATGTAATAAAGTGTTGCTACATGAAAGCTGTGTATTTCTGTCATAGGTATTTGCAGTCACTGGAGTTGTGTTGGTGACTGACCCTCTTTGGCTAGGGTTGCCACCTTTTCATATGGCCATAGTGGGACATTTTTGGGACACACATCAGATTTTACAGGTTGACACAAACCCACGGTCAGTACAATTTTATTTTTATTTATTTATTTATTATACATTTGTTGACCGGGATAGTCCGACTAGATGCATGTCCATTTTCAGCAGAAGCCCGGGGAGAAAAGCTCCAAGGGTAAGCAGATACAGCATTACATAATACCAGAATTACATATTACAAACAGACTATTTACAGAGATTACATAAGTAAGCAAGTTAAACAAGTTCCACAGGTTACAGTTAATCCTGAGCACAAGTCAGGATTAAATTAAATTACACAGTAAACTGGTTAACAGATTTTTACACATTCTAGAGAGAGTTAGCCATGCTTGATACATTGACATTGCCAGTTAAGTGACAAATGTTGTTTGAGTTGAGTTTTAAATTGACCTAAGGTGGAAAGTAAGGTAATATCAGCTGGAAGAGAGTTCCAGGATCTACTTACAGAGTTTGCAAAGAGAGAATCACAGGCTGTGTTATTAATTTTGCTAGTCTGAATTAGTAGTTTGTTAGAGGATCGAAGTGGTCTAGGATTGTTATAGGGGGTGATAATATTTTTAAGTGCAGGAGTATTGTCCAAATTATAGAGGATTTTATAGGCCATAATCAGTTGGTTATACTGGATTAGGCTGGGTAGTCAAGCCACCCAAGCTGATTTAGATTGATGCAATGATGTGTCCTAAAAGGCAGCCAAGTGGAAAACCTGGCAATGTGGTTATAGCAAATTGAGAGTTTGTTAAGGACAGTCTTGTTTAAATTCGAGAGTAGAGGGGATGCATACAGAAGGGTTGAAAGAAGGTGAGAGCGAGCTATGGCAATTTTAGCTGGATGGGTTAGGAAGGCTTTTATTCTGTAAAGTGACCCTAGTTTTTTATTGATGGTTTTGATAGTTTGGTTAACATGTAGGTCAAATTTTAGATTATTGTCTATGATGACACCTAATAGTTTTGTAGATGGGTCAGGGGAGATTATTGTGCCATCATTTGATTTTATGTTAAAGGTGAAAGCGGTAGACCTACGTGTTGGTGAAAATAACAGCATTTTAGTTTTTTTGGGATTTAGGATCAGATGATGTTCAGAAAGCCAGTTTTCTATTGTATTAAAGGTGGTCTGGGTAGCTGACCATAACTCTACTGAAGATGTGGCTGAGCAATCAGAGTAGAGTCATCAGCATACTGGATACAGCTGACTTTTGGGATGACAGTATAAAGGTCGTTAATGAAGATGGAGAACAGCAAGGGCCCTAGTATAGAGCCTTGTGGTACTCCAAGGGTGTTAGGTAGAAGGTTAGAGAGTTTGTTCTGTCAGAGGACAGCCTGCTGTCGATCATTCAGGTAGGATTGAAACCATTGGAGGGCTCCAGTATCTAGACAGAATGTTTTCAGGGTGTGGATTAATAGTTGGTGATCAACCATATCGAATGCCTTGGAAAGATCCAAAAAGAGGGCTGAGGATATACAATTATTGTTGTGATTATGGTTTATGGTGTTAGTAAAGGCTAGGAGGCTGAAGTAGTGCTGTGATGAGGACGGAAGCCACGCTGACTGTCTGCCATAAGGCGATTTTGGATTAGGTGGTGCATGAGTTGTCTATGAATACATTTTTCCATAATCTTTGCAAGTGGAGAGAGTATAGCTATTGGCCTATAATTGGAGAATTCAGTAGAGCTGCCTCCTTTGTGAAGTGTGATTACATAGGATATTTTCCAGATGGTGGGAATTTTAGCTTCTACTATGGTTCGATTGATTAGTATTGAGACGGGGTAAGCAATAGCATCAGCTGATTTTTGTAGGTACTTGGCAGGGAGCTGATCAGCAGAAAGTGTAGTGGGTTTTAATTTTTTGATCAAGGTACGAATAAGTGAAGTGGCGACTGGTTGGAAGCTGAATGCAAGTAGGTTTCTAGGGGTGCTACTTTCAGGACCAGGCTAGCTAGGGCTTGAATTGTCTCAGTAAAGAATTGGTTAAAACTTTCAGAAACATCTTCAGGGGTTTTATCAATAGTAGTAGCAGGGATTGGGGTTGAAGTTTGTCCTGGATGTAGTAGATTATTTAAACCTGCCCAAAACTTCTGATGGTTATTTTGATTTACTGTCTGTAAATTACAGTAGTATTGTTTTTTGTCTTGTAAAATTGATTTTTTGGTTTCGTTCCTGGATTGCCTGTATTTAATTTGATCTTGAGGGTCTTTAGAAGAACGCCATAAAGCCCATGTTTTGTTTCTAAGGGTAATTTTGAGTTTATACTGAAAGCCATTGTGCAAATTTTGCCTTGGTTCTCTTTGAACGAACAGGTGCATGCAAATCAAGGATCTCTAGGAATTTGTTGTTAAAGTATACTACTGCTTCCTCTAAGGGGAGGTGTTTTAGAATAGACCAATTACATGAGTTTAGTTCTTGTTGAAATTTGGCAGGGTCAAAGTTTTTATTGTTTCTAACCTTTCTGAGTAAGAGTTGTTGGGAATTAATGGTTTTGTGCTTAATTACATATGTGAGAAGGTGATCGCTTAGGCCATTAAGGAGGGTACCAGAGGTGTACAGTTGGGGGTGACTGTTTATGAGTACCCAGTCAAGTATATTTTATTTTTGGTTGGGTTTACCTATCCTGGTAGGGGTGGAAATGATTTGTGTAAATGCATGCAGGTTAATATGGGTGGTTGGGGATTCTGAGGAACAGGTGCCCCAGTCTATGTTAAAGTCTCCAAGTAGTAGGGTTTCTTGGGGGTAGTGACATGATAGCCATTGCAGGATATCTTCAGATGCAGATATATTGTTACCTCGGGGAATGTACATACAGATGATATTAATGCATTTATTTTTATTAAGTTGCAATTTGGTGGCAAGAATCTCTGAGTTATTAATCTGAGGAGGTTGTATTACATCTATGGTGACATTCAACTAAGATTTATAGAGTACAGCTACCCCACCCCCCTTCCTCGAAGCACAATGCAGTCTGTGTTTGTTGTACCCAGGTGGTAACACTTCATTGTCTTTAGTGTTAGGTTTTAACCAGGTTTCAGATAAACAGAGAATCTCAGGGGAGTGGACATCCAGAAGTGCATGCAATTCATGTACCATGTTATTAATGCTTCTAATATTGAGATGACAGACTAGGAGAGAGTTAGTTAGCCTATTAATTGTAGGTTTGTAGCTTAGATTACAAGTAGAGGGGGTTTGTGTATCTGAAGTGAGTGAGCCAGGGTTGGGGTGAATATCACCACCAAGTATTAGGTTGAGTCTATACTTGGTGATGAACTTCAGGAATTTGTTTATTAGTTTGTGGTAGTGTTTGGATCTAGAGCTAATGTGCCTGGGGTTGAGATGTTGATAGACTGAACAAGATGTTGGATAGAATCTGGTACTGTAAGTATGGTTGAAGGTGGAAGGATTTACAGCTGGGTGATAGTATGGCCTTTTGGGACCTGAAATCCCATGATAAACTGGTTTTCATACAAGGTAAGGAGGTATGGTGTGAACAAGAGGGGTAGTAAAGAGGAGTATATCATTATATGTGATTCAGATAGTGAGTTAAGGAACTGTTTTACCTGGTGATGCAACACCAGAAGATAGAGTGGTGTAGTAAAGGTACTGGAAGGGGGATGGGAGAATGCCAGATGAAAGCTAATAGGGACTATTAAAATGTAGGTAGTAGAATGGGGGTGGGTGGAATTATCCCAGATGAAAGCAGATAGGATCTAGAAAGTGGGAGAGTGGCTATAGTACTATAAATTTAGAGGTACTGGGGGCGGGAGGTAATTGGGGGCAGGGAGGGGAGTGGATGTTGGCAAAGGCTCTTGCCACCCCCATAGTGCCTTTTTTAGGCAAGGCTCAAAAGTCAAACCCACCCCCATAGACAGCACAAGGAACAAGAAACTAAGGGTAATGCTGCTAAATGCCAGAAGTCTTAACCTCAAGATGCACGCACTCGAAGCTCTCCTCAGTATGGAGAATATTGATATCTGTGCAGTGACAGAAACCTGGTTCAAGGCTCCAGAGAGCACCCCAGCACTACCAGGCTATACCTCATATCATGCTTTTCGGCCCCAAAACCCGGACCAAACCACAAAAGAAGGGGGAGTTTCCATATTTATCAAGGATATCCACACCTCCAGGTTAGTGGCATTGCACAAAGTATTGGAGACCATCCATGTGCAACTAACAGTGGGCAAGACTGCTTTTCAGTTTATAGCATCCTACAGACCACCCTCTCAAAGTCAGGAATCCCATTCGGCTTTCCTGAAAACATTGGAGAACATGAAGATCTCTCCGAACACCATTATATTGGGCGACTTCAACTACCCAAACATTGACTGGAAGCACTACTCAAGCCCCAGCACCTTAGCCCAAAGATTCCTGGAAATTATAAACTCAAATGCTATGGAACAACTAGTCACCACTCCCACAAGAGGGGACAACATACTAGACCTGATCATTACCAACATGGGGACTCTATGATCCACACCAGAAGTATATCCCTCATTGGTAAGATCAGACCATAAATTAATTTCACTGGATGTCCACATCCCGACCCCACCACCAGCCCAGAAAACCACAGTGAAAAACTTCTCAAAAGTGAACTTCTCACTTCTCAAAACCGAAGTGGAATCCTTCAAGGCCCCAGGGCTAGTGGATACTACAGCCCAAACTGCAGAATCCTATATAAATGCATTCTACGGACATCTCCAGGAATGCATGGATCATGATATCCCAAACAAAACCAAGACCCAATCATCCAAAGGCAGGCGTCCAGTCTGGTGGACCCCTGAAAAATAAACTGTACAACAGAAGGAGGAAGCTACTACATGATAGAGCAAAATCCCTAATAGGGAAGGCATCTCTGATCAGTACTAGCAAAAAATTACGATCCCTCATAAAATCCTCCAAGGCCAGGTTCGAGAGAAAAATTGCACAGGACACCAAAGACAATCATAAGGCTTTTTTCAGTTATGTTAGAAACCTGGGATGCAACTCCCAGACTTGTTCTGAGTTGATTCTTAACGACAAAAAATACACTGAACCCACAGACATCGCCAATATCCTGGCAGACAGGTTCAGTGCAAACTTCTCCACCCCCTCCCCTCCAAAAGAGCAAGTATCTATCCTGGCAGAGGGCTGCCTCCCAAACATCTCAGATGCTCAGGTGAAGGCTGCCCTCTCCAAAGCAAAAAACACTGCTTCCATGGGACCAGATGGCGTCCCAGGTTGCGTCCTACATGAACTACAAGAGGAACTAATCCCTCAAATAAAACAGCTATACAATCTCAGCCTCACTACAGGATATGTGCCCACAGAATGGCGTACAGCAACAGTGGTCCCACTCCACAAAGGTGGAGCCTCTACAGACCCTGGAAACTATCGCCCCATAAGCCTGACTAGCTTAGTCTGCAAGGCTATGGAGAGTATCATCATGGAGTTCATAAACAAAGACATTGGAGACCTACAGACACTAGATCCTACCCAGTTTGGCTTTGTCAAGGGCAGATCCTGCCTTTTGAACCTGGTTGACTTCTTTGAAACAGTCACCAAAGCCATAGATGAAGGGAAGGTAGTCCACACAGCCTATCTGGACCTTGCAAAGGCATTTGACACAATACCCCACTCGGGCATCATAGATAAGCTATCCAGCTTAAATATAAACCCCTATGTCACAAGATGGGTCGCAAACTGGCTCAAAGACAGAACCCACAGAATGAGAGTTGCTGGATCCATGTCAGACTCGAAACCGGTCACAAGTGGCATCCCACAGGGTTCTGTCCTGGGACCACTCTTGTTCAGTATATACTTTTCCGAGGTACAGGCAAACATGGGAGGACTATGGCTCACCAAGTTCGCAGACGACAGCAAACTGGGTGCCATAATCAACTCTCCAGCTGACACAAACATCCTTCAAAAAGGTCTCACAGAGACAGATAACTGGTGCCAGTGGCATGGTTTAAAGCTAAATGCCAAAAATGTATAGTCATACCCTTTGGAAAAAACAATGTGCCCACAAATTACCACATAGGCGGAAACCCATTAAGTACAGAGAAAGTTATTAGGGACCTGGGGACCCAAGTTGATAGCAATCTCTCCTTTGAAAACCACATTGCCAAAGTGGTTAGAAAGACCTTCTACATAGCCCACCTCATCACAAAGGGTTTCACATCTAGATCAAGACAGGTAATCGTGCCCCTTTATTCATCCCTCATCAGGCCCATCATAGAATACAATGCCCCTTTTGGGATTTACCTTACCCGACAACTGCAGCAATTAGAAAGACCCCAAAAGTATCTCACCAAGAGGATCAAGGGTCTCAAACAGATGCCATATACTGCTCGGTTAAAAAAACTCCAGCTCTACTCAGTTGCATACCGCCTACTTCGAGGCATTCTATGCCTGACATACAAAGCTATGTCAAATCCAGAATTAATGGACATGCTCCACCTCAGTAAATCTAAATCCCTTAGAGCCACACGCTAGAGGGACTTGAACCTCAGCACAGAAATAAATAGAACTTGCTGGAGGGACAGGTTCATAACCCAGAGGCTCCCTTCACTCTGGAATAGAATTCCAGTTCATGTGAGGCAGAGCACCTCACTGAATCTCTTCAAGAAGAATCTCGATAAGTGGATGGGGGATCGTAAGTTTGTCCCAGGAATTACTCCCGTGTCACTATTAGACAGAGGCACAGTAAACTAAACCTTAAAAAGGGCACAGTATACTCAAATCAAGGGGTGGCGTAAGCCATACAGAATCGGGCTAGGCTTATAATTGCCCCAGGGCAGATAGCCTAGTATGAACCTATGAACCTAAGAGATCCCGAGCGTAGCAAGGGCGAATGTAGAGGGGCTATTGCAGTTTACAAGGTTTCCTAAGGTGTCCTAAAGCTATAAGGTAAGTATTACAGTTCTTAATGTAAGAGTCAATTTACTTCAGTTACAGGGGAAGGAGGCAACCACTCAAGTAGAAACAAAGAGCCCTATGGCTGAGCAATATGGTAACCTGCTTAATTACAAAGCACTGTAAGTGAAAGCTTAACAAATGCTTTTTGTGTGTGTAACCTACTCTGTTTAAATGTTGAGAGAAAATGATTGCAGTCCTGTAGACACCGTTTTGTAGGGAACTGTAGAGTTCAACTATGAAAAGAGAAAAGCAGAGATTCTAGGGTAAGCATGAAGGCAACAACAGGCAGTTATTATAAAATAATGCATTCAGAAAGGTTTGGCGGGGGGGGTAAAGTAGTATACTTCAGAATGAACTAAGATTTATAGCTAAGAAACCTAAGCAAGAGAGCAATGCAGTAAATAAACACTTGCCAGATATTAAAGATATACCAGAAAAACTAAATCAATTATTCACAATTGTACAACTGGAAAATTGCCAGTAATAGCACTTCAGGTGTAGCTAGCCCAAGTTATTCAAGTCATAAAAGCACTTCTTCAATGTGTGTGTGCAATTTAAACATTAAAAAACACATGCAGCAAGGAGGAGCTCTGATTATACACTTTCTCTAGGTACAGGTTCAGTTTAAACACAAATATTACCACAGAAATTCAGTAAAGTCACTAGCTACTTATAGAGCCTCTGAAAAAAATAGAGCAGTCTGTGCAGAACCAGAATTTAGCAGCAGGTCGTTCAGTTACACAAAAAACAGTAAAAGATCCATACAATGAAGAAACTTACACTAAGTCACACCAGGTCAGCCAAGGGGGGAAGAGAGAGGGAAATCCTAAGCACCTATATTTGAAAATGATGCCTGTACTGAATTGTAGCAGTTTAACCTGTTTGAGGAAAGAGGGGGTGGGGGAAACGAGAAGGCAGTGGGATAAGGCATACAAGGGATAGAACTTTCCTTTTTTGCCTAAATATAAGCTTATTCTTGTAGCAGTTTAGTTGCTTATCCTGTTTCGTGTAACATGTAGGTATTTTAGATACAGAAAGAACTATTGTATGCAACTATTACATTACATATGAGACATAATTATGTCCTACAATCTCAGGACATTTGCCACGTTTAATATTTTTGGTCAGGACACAACTGCCCAAAGAAGGGCTGTCCCTCGCAAAGTGGGACAGGTGGTAACCCTATCATTGGCTCATGTCCATAGCACATATGTGTAATAGTGTATAGGCATATATTCTCCATATCCTTTGTTCATAAAGTGTGGTCGTGGTGGAATGTGTGATTGCTATGGTCCGTGTTATACTCATATATGAACACTTCAACCGCTGTATACGGGATACCTATGGAATCCCGAAACCACACAATTCCGATGCCCACAGTACCGGCCCAGACTCCCATACCCCACATTACCAACAGTGACAGTAACTCGCGAAAGTAACACAAACATGGAACACACAAACACAGACACACTGCTACCCACCACATCCAAACAAACCATCCTACACTACATATGAGCAGGTGGGCAAGCCCCCTACACCCCCCATGTGGGTGTCTGCACCCCCCACACCCCCTACTTTAATATTCTACCTCCTAGATCACACAAATGGACGCACAAAGCAAACCGACACCCAGACATTACAGTCCCCCAGGAACACACACCACACTCAGAACACACACTTACACACACTACAGCCCTCAGAAACACACTTACACACAGCAACCTACCTGAACCACAACACCAGAAACACTGACTAATTGTCCATTAACATCGTGATTTTAAACCTCGCGCTTCTGGTGTTTCGGTACGGTGGTATTTCGGACTTTAAGCCTCGTGATTATGCGCGTCGTTATGTCAAGTAGTCAGTATGTGGTATGTATCCAATTTATATGTACCTCCATGGTTATGTAGATGTTGTTAATCTATCTATATATCTACATATATATGTATATCCTCATATATTGACATATCTCTCTCTCTCTCTCTCTCTATCTATCTATATATATATATATATATATATATATATATATATATATATATATATATGTGTGTGTGTGTGTATGATATATACATATGTTGATTTATATATATATATATATAAAAAAAAAATATATATATATATATATATATATATATATATATATATATATGTATATGCATGCACCTTTCATTGGTACATGCTTACATGCTGGTTTGTCCTATTTCCACACATTCCTACCTTTTGTGTTTTATCCTGTCAGTATACACAACTGCCATTGGTACATCACAGGTAGCTTAGTGGTAGGTTATTGTGAAGTTTGTGTACATGGTTGCATGTTCTTATCCTGGCAGTGGTAATTTTACCTCTCAGAGCAGGCACTGGTAGGGCAAGAGTGATTAATGCACATTTCAATGGTTGTGTGCTCCAAATGTTTATTATTCTGTGGAATACTACCTATACATGCAAGCTGTGGTTAAGTTATATTATGTAACATGTAAATCATCTGAGAAGATTCCTGTCACAGATACTCCCCATAATTTGGAACTACATCCCTGATTACTTTATACAAAACCCCTCACTAACACTCCAGGGAATCCTTGCAGGATGGGTGGGGTACAGTGGATACACCCCAGGGATCCAGCAATTGGCTCTGCTCCACAGAGGGACAGTTAGTTAATCAATGGGGTAGCAACAGCAGACACATTTTGGCTCTGCTTATGAGTGGCCTCAGGCAGTTAGGCATGTACCTACCTATGTATCTATGAACCTATACATAAAGTATGGACACATGCTGTTAGCTTAATTTACTGTTCAGCTATTGACTTACCTTGTGCCAATGGCAGTTGTGTGTACAATAGTTGAGGGCTACCTATGTAGGATGCACACAGTAGACCACCTATACATGACAATTTACAGGTGGTCATGTGTGTGTGTGTGCCATCCATGTTTGCTGTGTGTGCAGGTGGAAAAGGGTGTGTTCGTGGTCTGAGTCCCATGGTGCCTGTGGGGCCCTAGGCAATGGTGGTGGGCTGTGAGGGCCTTCACCATTCTGTCCCAGCTGCAGCTGTTTCTGCAGGATCATATTGTGTAGCATGGCACATACTACGAAGACATGGGCACACGTGCCTGGAGAGTACTGCAAGGCTCCACCAGATATGTCCAAGCTTTGGAACCGTGATTTCAACATCTCAAACACGCGATCTATGATGATTCTGGTTTCTGCGTGTGCTTCATTATTGAGTTCTTGCTTGGCTGTGTGTTCATTTCTGATGGGAGTCATCATCCACAGTTCCAGTGCATAGCCAGCATCCCCCACCAGGTGGCCATATGGGATGTCCCCCCTGGCAAATACCTGATACAACTGTGATGCATGCCAGATATGGGAGTCATGATAGCTTCCAGGGCTGCCAGCACACACATCCATGATAATGCCCTGGGCATTGCACACGACCTGGCAGTTGATGGAGGGGTATCCCTTGCGGTTTATGTAGCACCTACCCTGCCCACCAGGTGGTGTCTTGATGTGTATGTGCGTGCAGTCTATTGCACCCAGTACCTCCAGGTAGTCTGCCACATGGTGGAAGAGACGCATATTGCTGGTCAACTCCTCCTGCATTTGGGGGAAGTATATGTGCTCATTGGCATGTGGTAACATGGCATCAAGGAACTGGTAGAGTACTCTGGATGCTGATGCCTGTGAGATCCCCATGATATCCCCAGTTGGCCTTTGGAAGGTACCTGTGGCTAATATTCTCAAGCTTACACATACCTTTGTGTCCACTGGGATGGGTTCCCCTCTGTTACTTCTGGCTCTGAGGCATGGCCGGCACAGCTCAACAAGTCACTGTATGGTGTCCCTGTCCACCTTGTAACACTCTACTATCTCCATATCATGTAGCCCTTGGTAGGTTACCCTGGGTCTGAACACTCTTCTCCTCCTCCGGTGCCTGAGATCGTTGTCAGCATCATCCTCCACACCACCATCAGTCACCAACATGTGCTGGTGAATCACAGCTATGGCAGCCCCTAACATGTACATATTAAAAGTTCCCCGTCTGTATATACCAATGGTGCAGAGTGTCTGGAAATACACAAGCGTGTGTGTGGGGCTTTCACACCTTATACTATTGTGCAATGGATGATGCTGGTGTAATTGGGTGTGTATGTGCAATTCCAGCTGCAGGGTATCTTAATTATGGGTTTTACAGCAGGTACTGCTATTGTGTGGCCTTTGGTGTCAACTTACGCTTGGCTGCCATGATTCATCTATTACCCTTTACTTCACTTTTCAACCTGATTCCCCTCCCTTTGTCAGGCATGCATCCAGCTGCCTTCTTTCTTGTTTTGTACTTTCACAACCTAGGATTGTGTTGTGAAATGTGTTATGTAGCGGATCTACTGCAAGTCTGCTTTGTTCTGCTGTGACAGTTCTCTTTTCTTTGCTGTACGGCACCTCCCCTTTCCTGTTCTGCAGGTAGCTGCTAGCAGCCTTGTTAGCTGTTGTCAATGGCCCACTGTGAGTTCCTAGGTGTTAATTACTCATTTGTACTCTAATTACCATGCTGCAGCATTTCCTTATTGTCTTCCTGTATCCTTCCTGTTTCAGCTGTGGTGTGTGCTGCACACAGCCATTTACCCGGTTTCGAGCACGTTTTCATCCACGTTCACATGCACTTTCGGTTACTTTGTGTACTCTCAGCTAAGCAAAGCTATGGCTACTTCCACACCCCTATCTTGCAGCTTTGCTTAGCAACAGGCAACCTGGATTAGCAATGCTCCAATGTGCTTACAGCTATGGTGGTGCACCCCTCTCTTGATGTCATGTTTACCTCCAGGCCACACATCGGTGTTGTACCGCTACGCCATGTGGTACATCCTTACACCGGCGGGGAGTTTGCGATTCAGTATTACTTGACTCATTTGCATGGCATTGACTACTAATTCTTAGTTACCATGCAGAACACTGTCACAGACCCTTAGCAACCCTTGCGCCATGGTTGTGGTATAGCATGCATACCATTGACTATTATGGGTAATTCATGAATTGTGTTACATTGCAGTTTCATGACATCTAAATATATTTTCATTGTGATCCTGTTTGCACACCGATGCATTGTGGTTTTACTTTGCGTTAGTGTGGCCATGACATTAAATGTTATTTTTTATGTGTTGTGCATGTTTTTTATGCCATTGGCTATATATTTAGCCATTGGCATATATTTGCATTATAATACGTAAGTTTGGTCCGCTTTCATGGCTCCGATTTTATGTTTGAAAAAATGTAAACCATTTTTTTGGTTTACATTTTTTCATGCTTACGCTACACCTGCACCACTTCATGAATCGCTACATACCTTCATTTGCATGCTTCACTGCTGCACATGGGGTAATTAGCATACATGCACTGGGAGCTGCGCAGCTCTGGCATATGATGGTAGTGCATGTGGAAACAGTTCGTACCTGAATCGCTCGGCGACCATATTTGGCATTGGATCACTGATGCTACTCCGGCGCCTGGTGCAAGCTTCATGAATCCCAGGGTTTGTCTTTATCCTCAAACACATATCTAAACTGGGCACAATTGCATTGGGGCTGTATGGACTGTACCTGGCCTTGGTTCACTGCTTTACCATTGACATATTAATACTTGGGAGACTGTCTGTTAGGGCACATAGTTACTACCAGGCACTGCTGCACACAGCAGTACAGACAACATTGATTGACACATGGTTTTGGTAGATGGATATTATTTGCTTTTGAACTGTGCAATGCTTTCAGACTTGTTCACTGTAATAATAATACAAGACTTTTGATCACAGTTAATTATACATTTTTGTATTGTTTATTTCTCTTGAGCATTCCTAGAGTATTATGATGATGTCACACTTAGATACAGCTGATGTTCATCATACTGATCACTGCTGTAATTGCCTTAGCCTATAGGTTTTATCCTGCCAAGGATATAACAGCAGGCCAGCTTCCAAAGCTTCAGGGCACTTTCCACACACCCAAACTATCACACAGCTCAAGTTGAGCTGACTAAAAGTCAAGTTTCAGAGCTTTGCTGCTGCTGAAGACTATGCGCCTCTAAGGCTTTCAGGGATCAACATATGTCCTTGGTGCCGTTCCTTTGCTAAACATTTAATTTCCCATTGGGGAAAAATCCTTCCATATTGTGTATATTTCTATTGATGTATCACTTTCCTCTTTAGGAAAGTTATTTTAAAGCTAGGAGTTTTGTGTTCTAATGGAGTGTCACAAGACTGTATAGTACTTTTAACCAGAAGTGTTCTATTTTCCTGTCAGTTTAAAAGTTCTGTAAAGTAACTAGAAACAATTTTTTTCTGTGGAGAAATTGTGTTTATTGTACATTTGGAGGGATTAGCAATGTGTGTTTAAAGTGCTTTTTACTTTGTTTTTCTGTGTAAAAAGTGACTTTTAAAGACTTGTAGTTTTTAACAGCATGTACTGTTTGTCTTGTCTGAGAAAGAGGCACCATTTTTGGCTTGACCGTGAAACAGGCTGCTGAACCCATGGTCAGTCCTTCTTCTAGTAACAAAAAGCAAAAGTTAAGCTAACAGCCTTTACCACAACAGCAGTGTAGTAATTTGCCCCAGCTGCAAGTGGAAGACTCTTCTGTGGTCATTTGTTTTATCTCAGAACACTCATCTTTTACCCCAGATCCATCTCATTTAGCTCCTACAGCCGCTATGGACTGGGGATTAGCCATGTCCTCTGTGGCTGTTGGGGTCCCCTCAGCAGCGAGAGAAAGCCATTCTTGCTACTGCTAGGAGAGGGAACAGGGAAGGCTTCCTTGTTGTATCAAAGTGCTATGCCCCATGCCTCTCAACTGTTCAGATTTTTGCAGAATATCCAGATTTTTGCCTCACATTTTTGGCCTGTTTCTCAAAAAACTGTGGTTTTCTGACAAATTGTCAGTAAATCATTGAGGGTTGAAGTCAGAAAATAATGGCAGACATTTGAATTTTGTACTTCATACCCTTCAGAAAATTGATATTAATACAAAACCTGCTATTCTATCAACATTCTAAGTTTGTAAGAGCAATATTTCAAAAGTGTCCTTATTTTTGGGCATTTGTCTCCATTATTTATATTTTGCTCTAAGAGGTTGAGAGGTATTATGTGGTCATTCCTGTAGAAGCTGATGCTGCTATTAGTAATGCAGTTGGCTCCATTTGTTCATATCAAAAAGAAATAGAAAACTCAGCATGTGCCTACTCAAGCATAAATTTCCTTAGATGAGTAGTTTACTTGGCCTGGCTCATTGTTTAATCCAAGTTACTGATCTTTATTGTAAAGTAGTTTCTGGTAAGTTATACATAAAGAACAGATTCAAGATCTTGAATCTGAACAGGAATATGAAAGGAGAGATACAGGTTTTTTCCTCAGATTTTTGATTCAGACTCAAGAGGAGAGCTCAGTTTTCTACAATCAGTTTCTTATTCTCCTATGAGAGTTTCTCTTTCTCTGAGGCTATTCTTACAATGTGGCACTATTTTCAGTGGGTGATAACTCTCAGTCCTTCAGAAAATACTAAGTTGTTACAGAAGAAATTTCCAGAACCTACACCATTTCCTCCTGTTTTATCTATTTTAAAGGATACGTGTGTTACTGCCATTAATTTTCTTGATAGTCAGACAACTGCCCGTAAAATGTAAAGAGGATGTACAAAGTTCCTCAGTCTTTTAAGTTTTTATAAACTATTCCCAAATGTGACCCAGCAGCTATTGCTTTACCTGATCCTACTGCTGCTAATATGGTTCCCACCTTGTGTCATGGCTAAAACTGGAGTAAAGCCACACCCCTCACATCACCAATAACTCTGTTCACCCCACCTCTCTCCCGCCCACATCCCACCCATTTCGTGACGTCATGATGACATCAGCTGGTGGGGAACGCCCTATTTTTCCATTCCTGATGCCTGCTTTAGGCTGATTTACTATGCTTTTCTGTAAAATGCATAGTAAATCAACTGATTTACAAACTCTGATAGTCTGTTTCCTTTTTGAAACAGAACACCGGAGTTTGTACAGTGTTTTCTGGACTACTGGAGAATCAGTCTGATTTCTGGATAGTCCAGGAAAAAAATGGAGAGGTGGCAACCTTAGCTGCTAAACATTTAGTTAACTCCAATCCTACTCTTTCTAATAAGGATGGGAAAATTATTAATAAGTATGGAAAAAAAGTAGTTTTGTTCTTCTGAAGATAAATCTACTTTAAGTAGTTTTATTTTATTGCACAGGCCACTACTCATTTTTGTAGTGTGTGTATGACTCTGCTGATACTTCTTCCAGGGCTATGGCTACTGGTACTGTTTTGAGGAGGTCTGCATGGCTACATACTTAGAACCTCCAAGATGATGTTAAAAATGAGATTTTAAAGTCCTGTTTGGGTAGAAATTTAGCTGTTGGCCCATCTGCTGTAGAGATGTTCAAAAAATGTGATGAAATGGGTAAGGTGATCCAGGGAGTCTCTAAGATTTTTCAGTCCTTCTCTAGATTTCCTCAGAGATTCTCAAACTCCTCACCTAAATGTGGCAAAAAAAACCCCAAAACAAAACAAAAAAAAAAAAACAGAATAAACAATTTCAACAAAATATGGGTAAACGATCACTAAAGGAGAAATGGCAAATGGGTTCCAAAAAGATATCTCAAACCTCCTAAAACCGAAAGATATTGTGATTCCCTCCCACACTGGACCCTTTTCCTTTCTCGGAAGTCTGACTCTCCATTGTTCTCTTTAGCAACAGGTAGTTTCAGGCAAATGTGTTCTGAAGATCATTCATCAAAGTTACAGATGGCAGTGGGAGGAAATTACTCCTTTTCACATGGTCTTTCCTTTTCCTCTGGATTAGATTCTCTTGTTTCTACTGGTTCTTCATCACATGCTGTCTCAAGGAGTGATAAAACCAGTCCATCCACCCCAGGTGAAGAAGCTTTTTTTTTTTTTTTAATTCAAGGATATTCTTAGTGCCAAAGAAAGTGTTTGGAGACCATTTCTGGATCTTTCTTTCCTAAATCTGTTTGTAAAAGTGCCCAAACTCAAAACAATGTCACTTCACGTCCTGCTACCTCTCTTCCTCTCTCAAGTTTCCAGATAAAACTAGATTTAAAAGAAGCTTGTCATCACATCTCTGTTCATCCAGACTTCAGATGCTTAAGATGCTTCAGATGCTTAAGGTTTTGTTTCTTCGTCACATTATCAGTTCCCTATCTTACCCTTTCGACTATCCACTGCACCAAGACTGTTCACAATATGTCTAGCTCCAGTTATAGCTCATTGCAGGATACAGGGTATCCACATTTTTTTCCATATTTGGATGACCTGATTTTATTTGCAGAGTTTGTTTCCAAGTGTCAGGAGTCTCTATCTTCGGGCAGATATTTCTTACACAAGCTGGGATTCCAAGAGAAAATTCAAAGGTCTTTCTTGACTTCTTTACACACTGTGTTCCTAGAACATCACCTCATTCCAAAAAGTTATTTCCACTCCTTTATAACATGCTGGATAGTTAGATGCCTCACTGATAGTACCCAGGAGGAATTAGTGAGGTCACCTCTACAAAGAGGCTGGTCACCAGTGGAGCCCCCCCCCCCCCAGAACATTGTGTTAGGCCCACTCATCTTTGGCATCTACTTTTCAGATGTCAAAAACAATTTCAAAGGCCTCTGGCTAACCAGGTTTGCAGATGATCCCAAACTGGGAGCAGTCATTGAATCCCCCCAAGATGAGAACACCCTTCATGAAGGTCTAATAAAGACAAACACTTGGTACCAAGATCATGGCTTAAAACTCAGTACCAAGAAATGCATTATATTACCATTTAGGAAGTCTGCCGCCCAGAGTAACTACGTCATCAATAGGATCATAGGATCATAGGAGGTTACTAGGCTAATGGCCCTAGGACCCTTACAAGCCTAGATAAGTTTCACCCTTATTTCCACAATCAGCACCTTGTCCCTGTCCAAAAGGAACACAGGTGGAACCCCCAGGGTGAATTTACAGTTACCAATCCAATCAACCAGATTGCATTTGAAGAAGGCCAATGAGGTGCTCTACTTGACCTGAAGTGAGAGTCTATTCCAAAGGTGTGGTAACCTCTAGGAGAGAAATCACTCCCTCGGGCAGGTTCTGTTAATGTCACATACCAGGTTAAGGCCTTCAGAGTGAGTAACCTGTGTACCATTTGACTTGTGGATATGCAACATTTCCAATAAAGCAGGGTCAAAAATTGTCTTATATGCAAGGCAGAGATCACCTTTGAGTAGTCTGTATGAAACAGAATAAAGTGGCAGTGATTTCAGATAATCCAGATTGGAAAGATGCAGAAGGCCTTAAATATTCCTTGTGTGGAACCTTTGTGGTCTCTCCAATTGTTGTAGATGCTTGGAAAGGTACATACTAAATGGGGCATTGTACTCATTTATTGACTTGATGAAGGAAGAGTACAGGAAAGTTATACTTTCTGTTTTTTCTGGAGGCAGTGCCCTTAATTATGAGATGAGCAATACAGAATACCCTTCTTACCACTGTGGAGACATGGAGATCAAAGCTAAGGTTGCTGTCGACCTGTGTGCGTAGGTCTCTCATCACTGAGTGCATACTTAGGGTGCTGTTCCTGATATGGTAGTTAACAGGAACAGGGCTGTTACCAAAAGGGATGATAATACATTTTTTTTGCATTAAGTTTAAGGCCATGAATTTGGCAACAGTCATTTGTTTGTGTAAGACCGGCTTGTAGGATGTTGACATTGCTTGTAGATTCTATGACCACTCCTAGTTTGCAGTCATCAGCAAACTTTGCCAGCCATAGACCATTAGTTTTAGCTTGTAAATCGAAGAAATACATTCCAAATAGCAAAGGTCCCAGGACTGATCCCTGTGGAACACCACTGGTTACAGGTCTGCTGTTGGAGATGGATTCCCTTATTTTGACTATATGAGTTCTATCAGTGAGACAGTTAGTAACCCATCTAATGATATAAGGGTTGATACCTAGCTGGGTGAGTTTGTCAGTGATGCCTAAGTGGGGGATAGTGTCAAAAGCCTTAGCTAAGTCTAGGTAGACTGTATGCACAGATTTCACCTCATCCAGAGCCTCGGTGACTGTCTCAAAGAAGCCCCACCAGGTTTAACAGGCATGATCTCCCTTTGACAACATTAAATTGAGTAGGGTCAAGTATTTGGAGATTACCTATATCTTTGTTGATAAGGTCCATGATGATTCACTCCATGGACTTGCAGATAAGGCTAGTCAGGTTAATAGGTCTGGGGCTTTTAATGGGCCGGTACATGCTGGTACGGCATACCGGCACCTCTGCTGCCCTGTTTCTTTAAAAAAAATGTATTTTTTAAGGGTGTTCTTCTTTAAGAATACTCTTTGCATCCAGTTGCACAGACACAGAAGACCTTCTGCGTCTGTGCGATATGTGACTGATCGTTTACACCTTCCTGGTCTGCATGTGCGGAATTTGAATTCCTGAAGATGTTTGGACTGTGGACCATGACCGGACAAGTGAGTGGTAGGTGTGCATGTGTGCTTAAAGGAGTACAGCAGGTTTCTCAAATGTATTCCTCAGCTTCACGGCCCTTTTCCTCCCTATTTACATTGTCCTCTGTAAAGCAACAACAATAAAGCATTTACAATTTTTATAATTCCCCTTACGTCTGTAACAGAAGCCTACCTTCTCATACTGTGATGGTTTCACTTACAAAATGATTCTCTCACATTTGAATAAAGCTTGCTGGAGTCACCCAATTATTGACATCATCGAGGTCAGGCAGTGCAGGTACTTTTTTTTTTTTTAATCAGTTCCCTCCCTTAAAGTGACATCATCACAGCAGTTATCTGATTCTAACTAAAATAATAAGACCCACCCATTCTGTAATATCATGGCTCCCTTGACCTTCTCCCAGCCTGAGTGCTCAAATACAAGTGCAGGAGGTAGGGTACTTCTTTTTAGCATTGTGTTTCCAGTACACTGTATTTCTCTTTTGGAACCTTGTGTGAGTCTCTTTCTGCATCAGCTTCCCTCGTGGATTTATACTGGTGAGTATGACATTTTTTGTAGAAATTCATTGTTTGACAGCAAAGTATTAGTATCTCTTTAATGTGGCATCTTCATTTCATCTTCATTTCTCCTGGTTTTCCGGTCTCTGTGCTGCATAAGTTCACACGTGCATCCAAAAATGTTTAAACATTGCTTGTTTGCGTCCTGCTGACCAAACAACTGTTGTGGATACATGTATGCACTTGGTATTGAACTGTGGCACTTTAGTACTGTACTTTTTTATATTTATTTGCCTTTGCTGCAGCATTCCAGCTGTTCCGAGTGGTGTTGGTTGCAAGTGGCAATTATTACTATAAAGTTGTCTTCTTTCCGAAGTAATTTTCTCTAACTTTCCTAAAGAGCAGTACCACTGACTACGTTAAAAATTTCCTGTTCAATATGGGTAGTGGTTGTGCTGTCTTGTAATCTGTTCAGTGAGAAGGTGTAATGAAAAAACTTTCTGTCCATTGTCTGATGTATCAGTCCCTATTCAATCACTGTTTTACTCCTTTAATGCCCTGTACTTCTTATTTTTTTATGTAATTTCCTTTCCTGTCGCTTTCCTTTGTCAGCTGTTCCATGTGGTCTTGGTTGCCAATAGCAACCATTTTTCTTTATGGCCCTGTGATGTCTGAAGTTTTGTGTCTGCATAACTGTGCGATTACGAACTTCCAAGCCATTATTTTATGCTCGCTTAGCTGTTTACTTTTTTTTCTTATTTTATACTCACTAAACAGCTTAGCGAGTGTAAAGTAATGGCTTGTTAGATCGTAATTGCACGCTCACACCGACAAACTCGATTATGTTGCTGTGCTTCTCCCATCGGTTATTTACCACCTATGAATTTTTTTTATCTAAAATATGTCTCTTTGCAGACATAAGGGTAGTGGGTTTGATTCTTGTGTTGTTTGGGCAGTGATTGCACATGCGTGGGGAGAGAATGAAGTGTGTGTGTATGAATGTAGGAGTGCCTGCGTGTGTGTATGACAGAGCAAACAGTAAGGGAATGCATGGAGAGTGTGTGTATGAATGTAAAAGTGCCTGCATGTGTGTGAGAGAGTGATCAGTAAAGCAATGCATGGAAAGTGTCTGTATGAATGTAAAAGTGCCTGCGTGTGTGTATGAGAGAGCAATCAGTAAAGGAATGCATGGAGAGTGTGTGTATGACTTTTGAAGTGTCTGCGTGTGTATATGAGGGAGCGATCAGTAAAGTAAGAAATTCCTGTTCATTAAAAATAAAACGCACCATATTAACACTTTTTATTTAGATGTTGTTGTTTGTCTTTCGGCTTTTTCCCAGTAAGGGGTCGCCACAGCGGAACTCAGGTCAGCTAATGATTGGCAGTAGATTTTTATGAAAAGCCGAGGTGCTAGTTCGATGCCCAATCTTCAACGAAGGCACGCCCATTTATGCACGCATGTCTTTCGAATGCTACCCAACTGCAGTGAGGACATGCAGACTCCATACAGAAGGCACTCCCAAGCCAAGTCGAGAATCGAACGGGAGAACCTCTTGCTGTGAGGTAACAGCGCTACCGCCGTACCACCACTGCATACTAACACTTTTTAAATTACTAATCTTAAAACCATTAGAAAGGCATTTATCATTTAAAGAGCTACCCATACAAGGGATTGTAATTTACCATGCCTGGGAAACATCTTACTACTTTTGCGTTTCAGTATGGTGACATGTTGTATATTGCCTTAACTTTATTTAGATTTGGTGACCCTTCCTTCCTTGAACATATATTACCATAAAACTCAAGAATTTATGTATTAAATTTGCATTTCAGTTTAATGTCAAAATTATTTGCATATTTGTAAAACTTGGCTTATAGAATCATTGTTTCTGTGTTCTGCCACAGGCTGCATCATCAAAGAAAATGTTAACATTCAGAATGCCTGGGATAAAATATATTATACATCTGAAAATTTCTGCAACCGATCTTACAACCCAAATTAAACTCCTGTATCTTCTAAGACCTTTGTGATTAAAAATATATTTGTTATTCTGTTCTTAGGATTCACCTCCATGTGGTAGTAACCTGCCTTCACATCCATTTTGCTAAAAACAGTAGCACCATTCAACATAATGATAATGTCATCCAAAGTGCTTTCCCTATGGATGGCTTTATTTACTATACATATATCAATGCTGCAGTCATAGTGCAGGTGTGTTTTGGCATAGGCACGGTATGCAATGGCTAGCCATTCACTCCAACATCAAGAACTGATTAGCCATTGTCACAAAAGCACAGGCATCTGGCATCCCACAGCAGTTCTATTAATTTAGCTTTGAATGCTTCCAGATTGCTTTGCTCCCTAGCTACTCCTGGGAGATTATACCAGTCTGCTGAATCCAGCTTTGAGAATGCATGTTTTCCTGTGGTTGTCTTGAAACATGGTCTGATAAGTATTAAGCCATCTTCCTGACTGTCTCTCAGATAAGAGTTTGGTTAATATGTAGTTTGGATTTAAGAGGTAGACAAAAGTCCCATTTTAATCATTTCTATATCTTTGAACTAAGTAGAAAGGTTGTTTTTTCATTGATGAGTAGCTACTTGAAGCATTGGAGAAAATAGCAAAGATGCATATTTGGTTCTGCAAGTAATTCAAATCTGCATATCTTTGTTAAAGTAACAGTACAAGTGTTATTTGTATTTGTGGTAGAGTGAAGAGCTATTAAAGGGAGCCCATGCTCAGTTTTTGGGATAAGTATGTTTATAGCTTTGGTTGTCCACATGCTGGAGGCGAGAAGGTATGAGAGCATGTAGCATAAATTTAGTTATTTAAGGTTCTGCTAATATTATCTGTATGGTTTGTTAATAAGAGAATAGGATCCAATGTGATCCTGGATATCTTTTGCTCTGTTAATACAGGCAGCATATTGCCTGATGTGTCAGTCACTGTCAGGTGCAGAGTTCTAGCAAGCTATTATGGGGTATCAAAGAACATTAACTTTGATTTTCTCTGACTAATAATCAACATATTATCATGTGTGCATTGGCAGATCCTTGCAAAACCTATTCTGAGTTTTTGCATAGGGTGTTAGTGTTTTTACTTGATTTTAACAGCAGATGATAATCAGCATTCATTCCTATATTGAGCTGTGATTTCTTGTGCCACAGATGATGACCTGTAGCTTGCTCAGATATGGTAAGGGACACTCTCCAGTTAGTTGCATGTGGGTAAATGCCTGGGTGTCATCCGGTTTGAAAAATATTGAAGAATACTTGCTGCTAATCAAGACTGAGACACATTTCCACCTTGTGTCCCATTCTCTTGTGGCTCATGGTCTACACATGTGCAAGGCAATTTAGCCTTGCACTGACAGAGTACATTCTGTGGCTTTAAACCATGTCTGTGTAATGTCACAAATCCGATGTTTCTGTATTCTCTACAGAGCTTGTAGGTTGTGCAGTTTCTTCAGAATTCCTTCTGATTGTATTTGCATTGCCATTATTGTTGCCACTGTCTTGATGTGAAATCTGTTTTCAATGTGTAATTGTTTTGTTTAGCATATGGTCATCAGTGATTGTGCTACAGCACTTGAAGGCAGTGCTAGCAGCACATTGGTGAGTATATTTGCTTTTTATGCATATGGCTGTGGGTTTTACTACCGCAACCTGTAGATGGATAGGAAATCGTAGGTTGTACTCTAATGTTGGGTGCTGTAGTCATGACTGTCTTAGTTTCTTTGGTTTGCCATCCATTCCCTATTGCAATGTTATTTTTTTTACTGTAACCTAGGCAATGCATTCGTCAAAGGCAGTAGGCACACAATCTCTAGATGAAACACTGAATTGGACATTGCAATGGATAATTTAGATCTGCCTTATGCAAGATATGCAAGGCAGCAGTTAAGGGACTACAGTACAAGGTCAGACCATTGAGATGGCACCATTTTGAGCTTTTACTCCGGGATGCCGCTAGAAATGTTCATAGTGTGCCCAGTCAAACTAACCAGGTAAACAACTGGATAACAAAATATTTACTGCAACTTGCTAAGAAAGAGCAAACCTCTACAGGTAGCCAATAAAGTGAATCAAACCAAACAGCCAGACAATCATGGAAATTTGTTTATACAGGAAAAAATCTTAATTACATCTGGTAACAGGTCATGTTACGTTTCAATATGTTCATTTTATTCAGTAGTAGTGTAGTAACACTGATGTTTGTAAACAAAGAAATTTGGTATGCATTCTTGTTCATTCTGCACGGCAAATGATGCTTAGGTGGTGTATCGCTTGCATGCTTCTCTGTTGTATTTGCACCAGATACTGCTAGTGTGCAGTGCAGGAATAGAAAGATTAAAACATTACCCTGGCATCAGAGGTGGCAGTGCAACATATTTACAGTGGCTTAACATGAGAGTAGCTCTAAGCAAGCACAATGTGAAACCTGAACAAGTACCTAGAATTATTCAGTGCAGCTTCCACACCTTAAGTCTGAAAATTAATTCATATACTCACATGAACAGGAGTAGCTACATATTGATGGCTAAAGGTATATGGGCAAGTCGGGTGGTTACTACACTGCACAATTGGTATGTAATGGTGGAGATATTTGGAAGGCATGAGCAAACATACCAGTATATTAAACCCATAGCACCAATTGGACTAGAGGCTGGAAAATAGATTTAGTAAGGGATTTTGTCCATACACAAATATTTCAACAGTTATTTTTTGAAGTGGCATCCATTATCTGATTCAAGGTAAATTAACCTTGATGTTCTTTATTTAAAAAAAAATCAATACAAAACTTACTTTGTTATAAGTGACTGGACACAAGAAAAAGGAAGGGGAAGATATAGCAATGTGGTTTGTATGTACAAAGACAAATCCAGGGACACTGCAAAAGGTCTTCTTGCAAACCAACCAGTGGAGTAAAAACCTATGAAGGCAAACATTGCATTCCAACACACTTTGCACATGTAAATCTCAATTTTTAACAATGTGGAAGCATGACGTGATACCCTAACACTTAAATTAATAAAGATCTAAACTGGTTAATAGTATAAATGTTTTATTCTTTAGCTCCTTGGTGCAAGACCTTACTGGATGTGAATGCAGTAAGTAAGGCCATGGCTATAGTGCAGCAAAAAATGTCCTCTCTAACAAAGGAAATGCTAGAGCAAAGATTAAATTACATGAGTCAAGCACCCTGCTGAGATCTGCCAATCAATGGAATTACCAGGTCAAATTACCCTCAGGACTTTGACAGCTAGGGAAGCTAAGTGTCATTGGGGAGGGGAGAAGTAAATGGACTGGAATTCATTGTCTAACAAATTAGTGCCATTTAAACTAAATTAGAAAACAAGGCAGCAGTAAACAGCACTTTGAGTGTGTTATGTGGCATTTGCACTGTTTCTGTTTTAAGTAGTCATTCAGCAGCAGGGAATGTTACTTACACTGTTCTATTTTACTCAGTACTTTGTACTCATGCAGTATCTATGAAATGACAGGAACTTTAGGCAAATGGAGGCCTGCATGATGTAACATTTTTGAGCCAAACAATGATTTCTGGGATACTGAATTGCAACCTGATTTATCCAAACCACGTCAATATGCCAGCCTCCAGGTGGTCAGAGTCTGGAATTACATATAAAAATATTTAAAATCCTGTAAATAATCCCAGAGTGCTGTTAAAGTGTAGGAAACATCATGCCATGATGTTTTAAACCTGTTTTTTGAGTCTGTGGGTGCGGTGTTTAAGAGGAGTGTGTGTGTGCAAAAAATAGGTAGGTGTGTATAGGGTTGCCACCCTTTCAAATGGCCAAAGTGGGACATTTTCGGGACACACACATCAGATTTTACAGGCCGACACATACCCACGGTCAGTACAAATGATAGAACTTTACTTTTTTGCCTAAATAAAAGCTTATTCTTGTAGCAGTTTAGTTGCTTTTTCTGTTTCTTGTAACATTTAGATATTTTAGATACAGAAATAACTATTTTATGCAATTATTACATAAAATATGGGACATAATTATGTCCTACAATCTCAGGACATTTGCCATTTTCAACCTTTTTGGTCAGGACACAACTGCCCAAAGAGGGACTGTCCCTCGCAAATTGGGACAGGTGGTAACCCTAGGTGTGTATGTGTGTGTGTGTGTGTGTGTGTGTGTGTGTGTGTGTGTGTGTGTGTGTGTGTGTGTGTGTGTGTGTGTGTGTGTGTGTATAAGAAGTAGGTTGGTCTGTGTGGTATATGTTTGTGTATAAGTAGTAGATAGGTCCGTGTGTGTATTTGTGTGTGTATGTGAGTGAGTGAAATGTCCAGATTTTTCACAGAATGTCAAGATTTTAGTCCCACATTCATGGTCTGTTTCTCATAAAACTGTGTTTTTTCTGGCAATCTCTGACAAATCAAGGATTAAGACAGCAAATAATGTCAGACATTTGAGCTTTAGACTTCATATCCTTCAGAAAGTTCATACTAGTGCAAAAACTTGTTCTATCAACTTTCTAAATTTATAAGAACAATTTCTCCCCCTCCCCCCATTATGTGTGTCTTTGTCTAGATTTCTTGCTCTAAAAGGTTGAGAGGTATGGGGGTGGGTCTAATAGGGAGGTAGGAGTATATGTGTGTGTAATACCTCTCAACTGTACAGATTTTCACAGAATGTCCAGATTGTTGCCTTATATTTTTGGTTTGTTCCTCATAAAAATTGTCTTTTTTTTTAGAAATCACCTGGATGATCTAAGGATTAAAGTTACTAACTAATGACATGCATTTGAGTTTAGTTTCAGACTTCCTGTCTTTTAGTAAATGCATTCTAACACAAATCATGTTATTCTATCAACTTTCTGAATTTATAAGAGCAATATTTAAAACGTGTCCCTAGTTTTAGGCCTTTATCCCCCCATTATAACAGGCTTTGCCCAGACTTCTTGTGCTAGGAGGTTGAGAGGTATGATGTGTGTGTAAGAGATAGGTAACATACCCCTCAACTGCCCAGGTCTTTGCAGAATGTACAGATTTGTGTCCCATATGTTTTTCTTTCCTCATATAAATATTGAATTTGCTAAATAATGGCAGCTATTTGAGGTTTAGACTTCATATCCTTTAGAAAAATGTATACTAACACAAATACTGTTATTCTAGCAATTTTCTAAGTTCATGAGAGAAATATTTATAATCTGTTCCTATTTATTTTAGACTTTGTTCAGATTTCTTGCATTAAAAGGTTGAGGTGTGTGTGTGTGTGTGTGTGTGTGTGTGTGTGTGTGTGTGTGTGTGTGTGTGTGAGACAGTGAAATGCCCTAGTTAGGGTTAACAGGTGGTTAGTAATTTGTTTAGGCTCAAGCCCTGTACCTTAGCTACTGGAAACAACAGCCTGAATCCTTTACCTAAAATATGCAACTGTTTTGCTTAGCAAATGGTATCACTGTTGTGTGTTTAGAGTTTCAAAGCAGTGTTAGTAGCACAGCATGTAGCATACTTTTGCTTTGATGCAAAAAGCTGTGGGTTCTATTCCCACAACATGTAGATGGATTGCTGATATTGTGTTGGATTTTAAGACGGTGGGATGATGCAGTCCTGAGTATGTCCTTCTTTGGATAAGATGTCTAGTAACCTGTTTTAGTTTGCTATCCATTCCCTATTGTAATATTACCAGCTTATCATTTTTAATGTAACATAGGCAATTTATTCTTCAAGGGCAGCAGGCAGTGAATTTGTTGACAAAATACATAAATACAAAGTTTTTTTTGCTAGCAGCAACCTTTTTATTAGATACAGTTAGATTTCTTTACTGCTGAATTATTCAGATTACTTCTACTTCTGCAGAGACTGTGCATATTGACTGATATTGTTGGGTTGTAATGACAGAAGTTTGAGTGGCCTTTTATCATTGTAATGTTCTGAATTAGGCGGTGTTGGCATTATCGGTTTATATGTTTTTTTCTTTGCTTACTGACTATAAATTTAAAACACACTCTAACGACTGGTGTATTATACAAGGGATAAGATTTCATTATCATATATTATAATTTAATACAATCAGGAAGGTGAATCAAAGACATTTTGCATGGTCCTAAAAATGTGTGCAAGAGGTCTAAGATTTAAAAACAGCCCAAAGGTAAACTTAATCTGCCACTGGTCAGATGCATTTTTTTGAATGTGGGTTTCAATGCTGTTGCAATGAATGTGAGTTTCAAAGTCACAGACGTTTTAATGCTAAGTCTGTTTTCATTGTGAGACTGCATTGCTTTGTTTGGCAAATGTCTATCAGTGTTGAAAATTTTGAAATAAAAGTTTTAAATTAAATCCAAATATATGTAATCATTGTAGAAGTAAAGTAGAAAGCAGTATGCACACTGAGAGCTTTGAACAGTTTTTATGGCAGCTGTGGAGAAATAGCCAAATAATGGGACACTGGAATGGCTGCGTGGGGGGGGGGGTTGACCCCAATGCAACATATGTGCACCACCACCTGTTTGTTTACAAAAAAAGCACTGAATGCATCTATACTTCCTGGGATCAGTGGAAGCACCATCTTTGTTCAAGAGGATAACTGTGGCCTTTTACTATTCATCTGGGACAAAGTCAGTGCTTAGACTATGATTGAAAAAAGTACCCGATGATGCTGTTAATTCTTATTTGAGCCCATGTAGGATGCAGCCTGGGATGTTATCAGGTCTCATTGATGCTGTGTTTTTGACCTTAGAGAGGGCGTATATGACCTGATCTTAGAGATAGAAGGTAGAGGGCAGGTGTTAGGGATATCATGGTGTACATGTGGCAGGGACAGGGAAGTGAAGTTTTCAGAGAACCGTTCAGCTAACAGGTTAGCTATGTCCACAGGCTCAGTATATGTGGTATCATTAACTACCAGCTTTGCATAAACCTGGGTCTTTCCTTTTAGGTTACAGGTGTAACTAAAGAGTGCCTTATGGTTGTCCTCAGTTGAGGGAGCTAATTTGGATTTATAGTTTGCTTTGGAGGACTTCACTTCTTCTTCTCATTCGGCTGTTCCCGTTAGGGGTCACCACAGCAGATCATCTGTTTCCATTTCTTCCTGTCCTCTGCATATTGCTCTTTCACACCGGCCACCTGCATGTCCTTGCCCACCAAGTTCATAAACCTTATCTTAGGCCTTCCTCTTTTCCTCTTACCTGGCAGCTCCATCCTTAGCATCCTTTTCCCAATATACCCATCATCTCTCCACAGCACATGTCGAAACCAGCACAATCTCGCCTCTCTGACTTTGTCTCCAAACTGTCCAACCTGAGCTGAGCCTCTAACATACCGATTCCTAATCCTGTCCGTCCTTGTCATACCCAGTGCAAATATTAACATCTTTAACTCTGCCACTTCCAGCTCTGACTCCTGCCTTTTTGTCAATGCCACCATCTCCAACCCATACAACACAGCTGGTCACACTACCCTCTTGTAGACCTTACCTTTCACTCTTACTGGTACCCGTATGTTACAAATCACTCCTGACACTCTTCTTCACCCATTCCGCCCTGCTTGTACTCTCTTCTTCACCTCTCTTCCACACTCACTATTACTCTGAACTGTTGATCACAAGTACTTAAACTCATCCACCTTCGCCAACTCAACTCCCTGCATCCTCACCATTCCTCTACCCTCCCTCTCATTCACACACACATATTCTGTCTTAGTCCTGTTGACCTTCATTCCTCTCCTCTCTAGAGCATATCTCCACCTATCCAGGGTCTCCTCAACCTGGTCCCTACTCTCACTACAGATCACAATGTCATCTGCAAACATCATAGTCCATGGGGCACCTCTCTGATCTCATCTGTCAACCTGTCCATCACCATTGCAAATAAGAAAGGGCTCAGAGCTGATCCTTGATGGAATCCCACCTCCAGCTTAAATGGATCTGTCACTCTCACTGCATACTTCACCACTGTCACACTACCCTCATACATATCTTGTACCACTCTTACATACTTCTCTGCTACTCCTGACTTCCTCATATAATACCACAACTCCTCTCTAGGCACCCTGTCATATGCTTTCTCCAAGTCCACAAAGACACAATGCAAGTCCTTCTGACCTTCCCTATAATCCTCCATCAACAGTCTCAGAGCAAACATCACATCTGTAGTGCTCTTTCACAGCATGAAACCATACTGCTGATCACTAATCATCATGTCCCTTCTTAACCTAGCTTCCACTCCTCTTTCCCATAACTTCAAGCTGTGACTGATCAGCTTTATCCCTCTGAAGTTACTACAACTCTGCACATCACCCTTATTCTTAAAAATAGGTACCAAAACACTTTTTCTCCACTCCTCAGGCATCCTCTGACTTTCCAAGATTTCAGAAAGCAGTCTGGTTAAGAACTCCACTGCCATTTCTCCTAAGCACCTCCATGCTTCCATTGGTATGTCATCTGGACCAACAGCCTTTCCATTCTTCACCCTCTTCATAGCTGTCCATACTTCCTCCTTGCTAATCTGTTCCACATCCTGATTCACTATCCCCACATCATCCAACCTTCTCTCTCTCTGATTCACTTCATTCATCAGCCCCTCAAAGTACTCTTTCCATCTGCTCAACACACTCTCATTGCTTGTGAGTATGTTTCCCTCACGATCCTTTATCACCCTTACCTGCTGCACATCTTCTCAGCTCAGTCCCTCTGTCTAGCCAATAGAAACAGGTCCTTTTCTCCCTCTTTAATGTCCAACCTTTCATACAACTCTCCATATGCCTTATCCTTAGCCTTCGCCACCTCTCTCTTTGTCATGCTCCTCATCTCCTTATACTCCTGTCTAATTTCTTCATCTCTCTGACAATCCCACTTCTTCTTCTTCGCCAGCCTCTTCCTCTGTATATTCTCCTGTATGTCCTCATTCCACCACCAGGTCTCCTTGTTCTCCTTCCTCTGTCCAGATGTCACACCAAGCACCTTTCTATCTGTCTCCCTTACCATATCTGCTGTAGTTATCCAGCTATTTGGTAACTCTTCACTGCCCAACAGTGCCTGTTTTAACTCTTCCACCAACTCCCCCTCACAATCACCCTTTTTCATCTTCCACCATTTGATCCTTGGCACTGCTCTCACACTTGTTCTCTTCTTCTTGATCACCAACATCATCCTACAGACGGCCATTCTATGCTGCATAACTACACTTTCTCCTGTCACCACTTTACAGTCTCCAATCTCCTTCAAACTGGCCCTCCTGCATAGGATATAATCCACCTGTGTGCATCCTCCTCCACTCTTGTACATCACCCTATACTCCTCCCTCTTCCTAAAATATGTATTCACCACAGCCATGTCCATCCTTTTTGCAAAATCCACTACCATCTGGCTTGCTGCATTCCTCTCCTTAACACCATACCTGCCCATCACTTCCTCATCCCCTCTGTTCCCTTCGCCAACATGCCCATTCAAATCCACTGCAATCACCAGTCTCTCACCCTTGGGTACACTCACCACCACTTCATCCAACTCACTCCAAAATTTTTCTTTCTCATCCATTGCACACCTAACTTGCAGAGCGTATGCGTTAACAACATTCATCATTACACCATCAATTTCCAGCTTCATGAACATCACTCTATCCGACACTCTTTTCACCTCCAAAACACTCTTGGTATACTGTTCCTTCAGGATAACCGCTACCCCATTTCTTCTCCCATTCACACCATGATAGAACAATTTGAACCCACCTCCTATACACCTGGCCTTATTCCCCTTCCATCTGGTTTCTTGAACACACAATATATCAACCTTTCTTCTCTCCATCATATCTTCCAGCTCTCTCCCTATACCAGTCATACTGCCAACATTCAAAGTTCCTACCCTCACTACTACACTCCTAGCCTTCCTTCTCTCTTTCTACTTTCAGGCATGCCTTCCCCCTCATCTTCTCCTTCTCCTCCTTCGGCCAACAATAGCCCAATTTCTGCCAGCACCCTGTTGGCTAACAGTACTGGTGGTGGTTGTTGTTAACCCAGGCCTCGACCGATCTGGGATGGAAATCTGTATTGTTGTCCGCATATGTTATTTGGCAGAGGTTTTACACCGGATGCCCTTCCTGATGTAACCCTCTCCATTTATCCTGGCTTGGGACCGGCACAAAGAAATGCACTGGCTTGTGCATCCTCAGTGGCTGGGTTCATTGGAGGACTTCACAAGAAGACTTATTTGCTTGTTTAAGTTGAGGAGGGAGTGTTTCCAGTTTAGGGCTCACCCAATCTAAATCTTAGATGACAATTTCTCCCTCTTATTGTAAAGCCTGTTAATGGCAGTTGTCCACCAGGCAGGTTTGCTCTTCCTTGAGGAGCTTGTTTTGGTCCTTTCAGGTACGGCCGAGTCAATGCAGTTATGCAAGTGTTTGTATAAAGCATCGGTGTAGAAATCTGCATAGCTGTCAGTTCCATCTGAGGGGAGAGGTGCAATTAAGCCATTTATACCATCCCGTAAGAGGTTATAATCTGCTTTGGAGAAGTCTTTTAGTTTAGTTGCTGCTGGGGAGGAGGTCAAGTGGGATAGTTACTTCGAATGAGACTGATTTGTGTTCAGATGTCACCAGGGAAGACCTTACAGTGGGGGTGCTACAGTGGTCCCCCATATTGGTAAGTACCAGATCCAGGATGTTGGCACCCCTTGTGGGGGTGTCAACCAGCTGGTCCAGGGCATTGGAGTTCACAAAGTCGAGGAACCTTTGAGCAAGTGAGTTTGTACATGAGCAATTTACCCAGTGAATGGATGGTTTTCAGATGTATCTTGATAGAATCAAGTAGAGTTAAGTAGGCAGAGTAGGTGTCCTGATTCATGGAGGGGGTCCTGTAGATGGCAATGAGTTGAATAGGTATTCTACCAACAGTTAATTGCACCTGAAGTATCTCCAGGGAATCATGCTGTTTAACCAATCTGGGGGTTTATTTATCTTTAATGAATATTGATACACTGCCACCTTTAGTTTTCACACCTTCAGTTTGTGGTCTGAACGTGTAGAAGAGATGTAGCCCGATATGGCTGGGGTGCTCTCCACAGCCTTGAACCAGGTTTCCGTGACTGCACAAATATCTACATCTTCAAAGGTGAGGACTGCTTCCAGTGAGTACAGTTTCATGTTAAGACTCCTAGCATTTAGCAGCATACTTTTGAGGTTGTTTTTAGATAGAGTTTTTACATTGGGAATTTTGTCCTTGAGAGAACAAAACACTACTCATCTTCTCATGTAGATAGTAACCTAGCCTTCAAGCAGCATGTGTCCAAGGTTGTAAGAAAATTCTTCTATATTGCCCAGCTTATGAGCAAGGGCATGCCATCTAGGTCTAGAGAGTCATTATATCACTGTACACATCAGGCCCATCATAGAGTATAATAGTATGTACCTGACCAGACATATGCAGCAACTGGAATGTCCACAAAGGTTCTTAAAAAACAAAAAACAGGGAGTAAACACTATGTCCTGCATTGATCACCTCAAAGCTCTATCTCTTTACTTGGTATCATACAGACTTCTAAGAGATTATCTTTGCCTGGCATACAAGGCATCCCTGAACCAAGTTTTGATTAATATTTCCACATCTGTAAAACAAACATCCTCTGAACTAGTAGATTAAAAGGCCTACACTTTGCATGCAGCATAAACAGGATACATGGGAGAGACAGATATGCTTCTCAGACAAATTCCATTCTCTGGAACAGAATCCACATTTATGTGAAGTCAAGTTCCTCCCTATCCCTATTTAAGTTCAACTTTGACTGATAGATATGTAATTGGAAATTCACCCCTGGTCTGGCTCCTATGTCTCTGATGGACAGATGCAGTCAGTAAATCACCCCGTATAAATCATATAAATCAAATTTGTGGGTCACATTTGGTTTTCTTGGCTAGACTTTTATTGACCCTAGTGGTTGTCATCCTAGTATATACCTAGGAACCTATTAACCTATGTCAAAACAGACTATTTGCAAATGGTTGCCTAAGGCTATTATTTTTTTGCTATACTCACCATAACAAAACTATTCCAGGCATGATCAAAGCCCACCTTAGAAGGGTCTTGGCTTCATCTATGGCTTTTTGGAAAGGATTGGAGTCTAGAAATATTCCAGAAACTGCTAGAAAGTCTTGTGTACATAATTTTACAAAACACTGTAAGCTTCATTCCTTCTCTAGGTCTTGGTCAGGCTTTGCGTCAACTATTCTCCAGGGGCTTCTGGACTCTTCTCTTCCACCTTCCAAATGTTGTAAGCAAGGTTAATCTACCCATATAGCTAAGGCTACTGCAGCAGTGATCAAAATGATGAACATAGTACAGTTGTGTAAGTAAACTTACCATAACAGCAGATGTTTGAATAATCACTGCTGCAGCAGCCAGTCTCTCCCTCCATCCCCCTTGTTTTTGGTGTTTTTTATGTCAGGGTATGGACATGTATTTATTTATTTATTTTACATTTGTTGATTGGGCTAGTCCAACTGGATACATGTCCATTTTTAGTAGAGGCCCAGGGAGATAAGCTCCACTAACAGTTACTAGACATTTAGATACAATATGTATTTAAGGCAAGGCAATACAAGTTATTTCGATGATAGGTAAACATCAATAAATCAAACAAAAGTTTACAAGACAAATGGAAAAATAATATAAACAAGAGGTATAGACAAATACATACTATTCAATAGAGAGTATGCTAGGAAAGGACAAACTACTATAGTACCTTCTATGATACTCTATCTAGTACATAACTTTGTTACCTGATAGCAAAATACATTTGTTCAGAGGTTAGTAGGAAGGAGTGCATAGCAAACGCAGTAGTGAGATAAGTTAGACAAAGTATGAAGGATGAAGTGATTAATCTGGTTAGTGCATGGACATAGCCAGTTATTTTTAAAGTATTCTTTGAGATGCTTCTTGAAGAGTGGTGTAGAGGGCAGAGATGAGAGTTCTTTTGGGAGAAGGTTCCAGGTTTTCCCCATGGAGTTGGAAAACAGAGAGTCCCCAGCTTTATTGTGGGACTTATGTATAGATACTTTCAATTTCTTTGCTGAGCGTAGGGTAGATAGATTTATGTAGGGGGTAACCAGGCTAGTAATTATAGGTGTGTTACTAGGATGATTGAGGATCTTTTGTGTGATAGTAAACTGGTAAAAGAGAAGTTGATTATGGAATTCCAGCCAGCCCAGTTGTTTTAGATTAAGACAATGGTGGGTTCTAAATGGGGAACTTGTGGCAAATCTGGCAATGTTGTTGTATTAGTTTGTAAGTTTTTTGAGGTTACTTTTGGAAAGATTGGTATAAATTGGAAAGGCATAGAGGAGGGTAGAGATAAGATGGATGTGGGCAACAGTAGTTCTAGCTGTAGGAGTAAGGAAGGATTTAATCCTATAAAGTGAACCTAGCTTTCTGTTCACTGATTTTATTGTGTTGTTTATGGGTGTGTCAAAGGTGAGGCTATTATCAATTGGTACTCCTAAGAGTTTGGTAGTTGGGTCAGGTGATATAACAGTACCATTACTGGATAACACTGTGAAGTCTATTTGTGTGGACTTTTTTGTAGGGTTAATGATCAGTAATTTGTTTTGTTTTTTTTTTGGTTCAGGAGTAGGGAGCGCTGTAAGAACCAGTCTTCCACAAATGTTCAGTACCTTTTGGGTGAGGGATTGGAGTTCAGTTAAGGAAGTAGCGGAACATATTAATGTTGAACCATCTGCATATTGTATGCAGGTAGGTTGAGGAATAGTTAAGTTGAGGTCATTAATGAAAATTGAGAATAGGAAGGGGCCCAAAATAGAGCCTTGTGGGACACCTAGGGAGACAGGAAGATTTGTGGAAAGTGTGTTATCCCATAGCACAGCTTGTTGATGGTTCTCCAGGTAGGAATAGAACCATTTTAGTGCTAGTGAATCAAGAGAGAGAGATTTAAGTAGGTGTTAAGATGGTTAACCGTATCAAAAGCTTTTGAGAGGCCAATGAAAAGAGCAGAAGACAGAGTGTTGCTATTACAATTTTTGTTGATGCAGTCAGAAAAGATAAAAGGGCAGAGATGGTTCTATGGAATGGCTGAAATCCATGCTGACAGGTAGCTAGTAAGTTATTTTGGAGAAGGTGGTTGAGTAGTTGTCGGTGGATACATTTTTCCATTATTTTTGCTAAGGGAGAGAGTAAAGCAATTGATCGAAAGTTGGAAAGGTTGCTAGAGTTCCCACCCTTATGTAAAGGGATGATATGGGAGATTTTCCAGATAGATGGGATAGTTCCTTCAGAAATTGCTCTATTTATTAGGATAGAAATGTGATAGGCTATAACTTTGGCTGCTTTTTGCAGGTATTCTGCTGGTAGGAGGTCTGCTGAAGAGGTGCGTGGCTTTAGTTTTAGGAGAAGGGTGCAAATGAGGGATGTAGGGACTGGTTGTAGGTGGAATGATGGTAGTAAGCTAGATGAGGTGGACGACAGACATGGTTTAACGGGGGGCAGAGAGTTTGCTAGTGATTGGATAGCTTCAGTAAAGAAGGTATTAAAGGTATTGGCAATATGCTTAGGATTGTTATTGGTGGTATCTGATGGAGTTGGTGTTTTGGTGTGACCTGGGTGTAGGAGTTTGTTTATGCCTGATCAGAATTGTTGTGGTTTATGTTTGTGGGTCTGCTGGAGCTGAAAGTAGAAGTTTTTTTTTGTCAATCATTATAAATCTTTTAGCAGCATTTCTCAATTGTTTAACTTCTAGATGATCTGTTGGGTTTTCAGAAGCTCTCCATTTGGCCCAGATTTTGTGACATTTTCATTCTGGTTTCATTAGTAAGCCATGGAGCAGCTTTAGTCCTAATTCTGATAGTGCATAAGGGGGCATGATAGTCTAGAATTTGTAAGAATTTACTGTTAAAGTATGAAACTGCCACCTCTAGCTGGAGGTGTTTCAGTGGTGACCAGTCACAAGCTTTAAGTTCAGCCTGGAAGCATTCAAGGCTAAAAGTTTTATTGGATCGAGTAGTCCTAAAGAAATTAGAGTTGGGGATGTTGAGTCTTTGTCTTATGACCTAGGTTAGTGAATGGTCACTAAGATCATCAGGAAGAGTGCTTGTTTTATATATAGAGGGGTGATTGTTAACTAGGATCCAGTCTAGGGTGCTTTCTTTGATATTGGGTTTATTCATTCTAGTAGGGCAGGTAATGATTTGGCAGAAATGGTAAAGGTTAATATGGGTAGTAGGCTTGGGGGAGCTACAAGTAGTCCAGTCTATATTAAAGTCACCCAGCACTATTGTTTCTTGAGATAGGTAAGTAGAGAGGCAGCTAAGTACATTTTCAAGAGTATTAATGTTGTTTCCTGGAGGGATGTAGGAGCAAATTAAATAAATGGATTTATATGTGTTTATTTGAAGTTTAGCAGAAAGGATTTCGGCATTACTGTCAGTAGGGAGCTGCACATTGAAAGAAGTGATGTGTAGCCATGACATAAAGAATGGCTACTCCTCCACCCTTTTTGGTTTTACGGTCTAGTCTTAATATATTGTATTTTATTTATTTATTTATTTATTCATTGTTTCTAGCATTGTCCTGTCAGGGCTCAGCCTCTCTCTTTTGGTTGGCAAGATAGCTCTGTTCCCAAACGTGTCTTTTAGTCAGCACAGCTCAAGCTACCTGTCAGTTTTGGGTGAGTGAGAAGTGCCTTAACGCTTTGGCAGCTGGCTGGCTGTTATTACCTTGGCATGATGCAACACATATAGCTAAGGCTAGTGCAGTAGTGATCATTCAAATGTCTACTGTTATGGTAAGTTTATTTGCAGAAATATACTTTCTTTGTAGTGCTAGTGCAGTAGTGATCATTCAAATGTCTACTGTTATGGTAAGTTTATTTGCAGAAATATACTTTCTTTGTAGCCTACTCTTTTTCATGGTGAAAATGCAATTATTTCAAAGTGGATCTGTTTATTTCACATCATGGTTCTATTTATTCAGTCATCATTTAGTTCTTTAAATTATTATGTACTGTCTTTAATTAAGTAATTGCTAAAATCCCTGATAGCTTACAGAATTATAAAATCCAATAATTTGGACATTTACTCCATTATCACACATATAACAAAGGTTTCACATTAAATAAAGGATTATAGTTACCCCCCCCCCCAAAAGACACCATCACTAAGATTTTAATATAAATGTATTTTTATTGTTTATTACTAATACAATGTTAACATTTAAATAACATTTCTAAAATAAGGTGCAACAAAACAAAAGAGGAAATTCAATGAATAAGGAAATTAAAATAGTCACAAACTGTTTCACAGGTGGTTCACTGTTTTAATCAATAGTTTTTAACTATAAACAAAATAACATATATGACTGTGCTTTGCCTTTTTACTCTGTAAGAAAGACCAGCATCTACAAAATCCATCCATTATATAATTGCTCAATTTACAAAATACTTTATGTTAGTTAAATTCACTGTATCATTACTTATTGTGGTATAGAAGGACATTTCATTGAAAGAGCTGCCAGGAAGATGGTTTAAATAATTTTTATTTCAGGACACTGAATGACAGTAATTTAATATCAGTGTATAAATCTGCAATTGAAGTTCAGCAAAGTTAGGGTTTTATAGCTTATTATGAACTTATTAAAAGCATAATTATATTTACTTTGTGGCAAAGCTGTATTAACTTACATTACTTTTTTAATTAAATGGATGAAACTCCTTCTTATATATTAAATCAGCCAATTTATCAATGTAGGCAGGGTATTAAAACACACACATTTTCTATTTCTGGTTGTCTGGGTAATTTGTGGCATTTATTATGTGCAGCAGGATGCTCGTAAATGATTCAGACTTTATGGATATATTACTAGCCCCAGGTTATTTATTATGACTACAAAATGTTGCAGGTGAGACCATGTGACAAGTAATACCAGGTAATATTACAGTCTTTTCACACAGATACACCAACATATATTTCATCTAAATGCTTTATACATAAACATTTGCATTCAAGAGATGAACTTTTATTCTTCATGTAGGATCACTAGCATTGCTTCCATACTAGCATATAATTTTTGTTCTAACATGTTGCTAACCATTGTTTACATCAGGAAAGACCCTAACATTCCAAAATTATTTATTGCAGCTTTTTGATGTTTACATTTAATGCATACTCTCTTAGAGCTGTATAAAATATTTATATATTGGGCTTAATGGCTGGATGATTACTCTTGTATATCTAGCTTCTGAATTTTGACTTTACATCTGTCTTGGCTCCTCTGGTTGTGACACCTAAAGTAGCTTCACTGGTTGGGAAGTCACTTTTGCCTCAGTGATTACCCTGTGAAATCTCAATTGTTGCACAGTTTTTGTGCATATCTTTATTCATGTACTTTCTTTGGTTACAGCTGCTCCACTGGGTCTATATTAGATCACCGAATGCTTAGGTTAGAGAACGGTGATTAATCGACCCCATGTAAGTGAAAGCTTACAAAACCGAACTATCAGAACAGCAATTTTTTTCCAAGGGAAAAAAATTGCTGTTCCAACAAAAAAAGAAAACACTTTAATACATGATATTAAATGGGGGGCTTTGCCCCCTCACCCTCCTACTAAAATATATCAACCACAGTGCAAAAAATGGCAAACTACCAAAGAGGCCAAGCAAATTCTTTCCCAGGGAAAGAATTTGCTTACATGTCGCTTCGATATTTGCAGTTTCGGCGTTTACAGCTCGGCCAAGTTGCATTCGCTAACCTGCATCTTTAGTCAGCTGATAGGAACCCGTTCCACTCACTAAGCACATTTTATTTATTTTTATTTATTTTACATTTTTATTTTACATTTGTTGACCGGGCTAGTCCAACTGGATATATATCCGTTTACAGTAGAGGCCCGGGGAGAAAAGCTCCAGTACATGTGAAAAAAAAATATCACTGGTATATCACAAAAAGTTATTATAAAACAATATAAAAGTTTAAAAGTTTAAAAGTTTAAAAAGAGAAATTACAAAGTCAAATCTAAGAACATATAAGATAAGTACAACAATTTGAAAAATAGGCTAGCTTTTAAGAAGTAACTCTCAACAATAGAAAGTGTAAGTTTGGAGCTCAGTGAGGGGGAAGGGTAGAAAAAATTAATGTGGGGAGACATACTTTCAGTCGGGATTAGTACAAGGACATAGCCATAGAGTTTTAAGATGTTCCTTGATATGTTTTTTGAAGAGTGTGGTAGAGTCCTGATTAGTCATATGTTGAGGTAGTTGATTCCAATGTTTACCTATGGAATTTGAAATTAATGCATCTCCAGCTTTATTGTAAGATTTAGTTGAGGATAGTAGGAGTTTATTAGCAGAGCGAAGTGTGGCTAGATTTTTATAGGGAGAAATCAGTCTAGCCAGGCTAGGAGTATTGTCTGGGAAGTGAAGGGTCTTGTGAATGACTAGTAATTGTTGGTAGAGTATGTGGTTGTTAAGCTCTAGCCAGTTTAGTTGTTTGAGGTTGTGACGGTGGTGAGTTCTGAGGGGAGTAGCAGTAATGAATCTGGCTATACTATTATAACAGGTAGAGAGTTTGCTAATGTTATTTTTAGATAAGGAAGTATATATAGCTGAGGCATAGAAAAGGGTGGAAATCAGGTGGGTCTGTGCAATGTTTTTCCTGGCTGCTGGGGTAAGGAAGGGTTTAATTCTGTAAAGTGTCCCAATTTTTTTATTAACAGCTTTAATAGAAGTGTTAATATGGTCATCAAAGTTGAGATGATTGTCAATGGTTACACCTAATAGTCGTGTGGTTTTATCAGGGTTAATAACAGTAGCATTATTTGAGGAGATAGTGAAGAAAGGTATAGGAGATTTATTAGTAGGAGTAAAGAGAAGAAGCTTAGTTTTTTTGGGGTTAAGGAGGAGGCAGTGTTGCATAAACCATTTTTCAACGTTTTGGAAAGTTATTTGGGTGATAGACTGGAGGGAGGAAACATCTTTAGCAGTGCAGATCAAAGTCGAGTCATCTGCATATTGGATGCAGGTAGCTTGTGTCACATTCAAATAGAGGTCATTGATAAATAATGAGAAAAGAAGGGGTCCTAGGATTGATCCTTGAGGAACACCAATATTTACTGGAAGTAAGCTTGATAGATTGTCCCCCCAAAGCACTGATTGTTGCCTGTTTACTAGATAACTTCTAAACCATTGTAAAGAATGTGAGCTCAGAGAGAAAAGGTTAAGTTTTTCAAGAAGAATATTATGGTTAACCATATCAAAAGCTTTTGATAGATCTATGAATAGTGCTGAGGAGAAACAATTATTATTGCGATTATTATTTATGGTGTCAGAGAAGGAAAGGAGAGCAGTGGTAGTGCTGTGGAAAGGTCTAAAACCATGTTGACAGTCAGCTAGAAGTTTGTTTTGAAGAAGGTAGTTAAGAAATTGTTTGTGTATGCATCTTTCCATTATCTTAGCTAATGGGGACAGTAAGGCAATGGGGCGAAAGTTGGAGAGCTCAGTAGAAGAGCCCCCTTTATGTAGAGGAATTATGTGAGATATTTTCCAAATGGTGGGGATGTTTCTTTCCGAGATAGTCCTATTAATCAAAATAGATACAGGGAGATAAATAGCTTTTGCAGCTATTTGTAAGTATTCAGAAGGGAGTTGGTCAGCAGATGGGGTACAAGGTTTGAGTTTACTGAGAAGCTTGTAAATAATGGATGAAGAGACAGGTTGAATTTGAAAGGCTTTAGATGAGACTGGAAGGGTATGTTGTGGGGATACAGTAGGAGTGGGTAATGAATTAGCTAGGGTTAGTATGGCTTCTGTAAAGTACTTATTAAAGGCATCAGGGATCTGAGAAGCATTGTTGAGGTTATAGCCAGAAGGGATGGGAGTAGGCGAATATCCTGGTTTAAGGAGTTTATTAACACCTGACCAGAATTTTTGAGGGGTATTTTGATTGGCTTTTTGTAGGTGAAGATAACATTCTTTTTTGTCTCTAAGAGTATCTTTCTTGGTGGAATTTCTTAATTGTTTGAAAAGGAGATGATCAGATGGGCATTTGGTAGCTCTCCATTTAGCCCAGATTTTGTTTCTAAGGATCATTTTTTCTTTAGTTTGTTTTGTTAGCCATGGGGCAGTCTTGGCTCTTAACCTAGTAGAGCGTAAAGGAGCGTGCTGATCAAGAATTTGTAGAAAGGTTTTGTTAAAATAGGCCACTGCTTCATTAAGTTCAAGGTGTGTCAAAGGTGACCAGTCACATGCTTGCAGTTCAGCAAGGAAGTTATCAGGGTTGAAAAATCTTTTTGAACGGCATATTCTTAGATTCTGGGTATTAGGATTATTTAATTTTTGTCTGAGGACATATGTAAGTACATGATCGCTAATGCTATCTGGTAGGGTTCCAGGAGTATAGCTATTGTGGGGGTGATTAGTAAGGATCCAGTCCAAAATTGTCTCTTTATGATTTGGTTTATGGATTCTAGTTGGAGTTGTTATTAATTGTGAGAAACCATAGAGATTAATATGGTTGGTAGGCTGCTGGGATGAGCAGGTTTTCCAGTCAATGTTAAAATCACCAAGTATTACGGTTTCTTGGGGTAGGTGGATTGAAAGTGAACTGAGTAAGTCTTCTAATATTTGAATATTATTACCAGGGGGAAGGTACATGCAAATTATATAGATAGCTTTATTGTTGTTGATCTGAAGTTTGGTCGACAATATTTCTGCTTTGTTGCCTGTTAATGGAAGCTCATTAAAAAGGGTAACTTGTAGATTAGATTTATAGATTATGGCTATACCGCCACCTTTTTTCTTCATGCGATCATTTGAATAAATGCTTCCTTTTCTCTGTGTACTGTCCATTGTCCTCTCCACAGACAACACAATATTAGGCTGTGCTCACTTACTAGTAAACACTTTTTCAGGTGATTCACCTTATAAAAAGCCAGTGACTGAGGAATCCTGATAGTTCATTGTTTTTGCAGACTGATAGTTTCCTGGAATGTCTGTCATAATATTATTTTACTCTGCTGATTTCTTTCCAGTATATCTATGACAGTGTCTTGATCCTCTGGCATTAGAAAAGATGGTGAAGAAAGAAATATACTCCTTTGCTTTTTTTATTTCAATAACTGAGTTGGTAAAACACAAAAAATATATAATTAAGTATTTTTATATTGGAAAAGGATCACCTGCCCCTTTCTATACCTACTGAGAGGAATCCTTTTTATCAAATTCTTCACCATATCAGTTGTTCTGTCTACCTGCCTTTTTAAAATAGCTATAATGTGGACTTGTAGTTATATGTTTAAAACATTTCCGTTCTTGTTCATATCTACTGAACTCAAGACTTAAAAATCGTGGATCACTGTCTTAAATGAAAAAATGAATTGTTCATTGTCTGTGCAAACTTATTCTTTCTGTCACAGCTTTTTCTGATATCATTAAATACAGGGTGCTTATTCCTCCCATGCTTATAGCCACACCTGCAAAACCGACCATAAATAAATAAATAAATGAATAAATAAATAAATAAATAAATAAATAAATAAAAGACAATGTACCCCACACCTAAAAATAATTGAAAGCTAAAAAAATTTCACTTCCAGAATTGCAAAGAAAGCCAGGGACAGGAGGACAATCTAGTTTCAATGCTGGTTTGTTGTCTTCAGTAGAAATCTGCCTCTATATATTGTATATATCTAATTTAAATTTTAAAATTTGTGCCATAATGATATCACTTCCAGTTCTGTTTATACCAGATGGTTAAATAACAGTATTTTATACTTTAAATATTATGATAAAGGATACATAAATTACTTATTGCAAATATATCAATGCAGAGCCATAAACAACTTGCTTTCAATATTCATTGTAACATAACCAATTCATCCCCTTAGAAAAAGATGCACCATACTGTTGAAAAAACTGTTTTGTTGCAGAAAATGAAAATGTAATTTTAAAAATGCTCATTTAGCCCAGGTCTGAATAAAGTCCCTAAGTATGCAATTAATGATTGCTCTATGGTCAACAACTGTTATCGCCAATCATTTTACTTGCATCTTTTATGTCCAACTTTGCCAGTACAAATAAAAAAAGTCTACCCCTTTATATTCTAAGGAATTGTATATACTGTATTGTTTTCTATCTTGCATTTTACATTAGTCAGTTGTTCTGAAATTCTAGATTTTAGTATATGTGTGGTCTTTCCTACATAAAATGCAAAACAACAGCAAAGACATAAATACCTGACCCCTCACTTCTGTATGTGATACACAAATTAATTCTAAAAATTGTGTTAACAGAAGCACATTCTTTAGTTTTAGCACAAACTTGCATTGGGAATAATTGTCATATGCATTAGAACTACTGAATGTTTTTTTCTATGTAATGTAGTAGATTTAATTCAATGGTGCATGTCTTCATATACCTAAATATTGTCCAATATTCAAAGCATGACTATAAGTAAAATTAAAGTCCCAGGTAGTACTTCAGAGAGATTATCAACTGCCCTTGGGATATGCCAATACCTTTATATGATGTTTTTAAAAATATATGTGTTAGTCATATACGATACAGTGAATGTCTACTTATGCATATTAACAATTTAATAATGAGTCCAACAGTGCCAAAGTCCACTGTAATGTCAGAAAAAACACTGCTGAGTTTGGATTCACAACTGACACTTTATTAAAAATGTACATGAAAAAATTGGTTGATTGAGCGCTTTCTTCCCTTTCCATAACCAATTTTGGTTAAGATTTTGAATTTAATTATTAATTAATTAATTATGATGTCATAGCCATAAGGTATAAATGAAGGATTATGGGGTTGTGTATTGATTCTGATGAAATCCCTATGGAAAGGGAAGAAAGCTCTCAACCAAACAATTTTTTTCATATACATTTTTAATAAAGTGTCAGTTGTGAATCCAACCTCAGCAGTGTTTTTTCTGACATTACTTATGCATATTAGACATCTCAACCTTTATAAGTAAATAATCATTCTCTATTTTTCTTCAGCTGTTGATACAGCCTTAATAATATCACTCTGATTGTATTTGCTCTGCAAAATTCTGTGGATTCTATTCCCACACCGGGTATTTTGATTAATTTTCCAATAATGACAATGCAGTGCAGCATGTGGGGATGCTGCCCTATTGAATCTGCTGTCCTGCAGATGAATTTTATTTATAGACCTGCCATGAATGTATACAGATGTAAGACAGGGAACTAACATTGATTACCGTAGATGGAAACAGACCCAATGGTTTCAAGTGGCTAATATTCCCAATGCAAGTCTGTGCTTAAAAGAAAGAATTTACCTCTGATAAAACAACAGAAGTTTTTTTTTAGAATTTATTTGCTAATCACATGGAAAAGTGAGGGGGAGGGTCATGCATTAAGTCATTTTTTCTTGTTCCGCATTTATATTGGTAAGACCATGTGGATGTCAAAATGTAAAATTTCAGAGCATTTTGGTGACATAAGAAGCAAGAGAGAGAAAACAATGCATTATATCAGCATTCTTTGAAACATAAAGAGAAAAAAAACTATTTTTTAGTAGTATTAACAAATGCTGGTACAAAAAAGGCATTTCCAAAGATTGGCATGAAAATATGTTGACCTTAGAAGAGCCATGGATTGTACACATGGGAACCTTATTCAAACATGCCCTGGGATTCAGTAACAAGCATGCACACATTGTGCTATGTCTACACATTCATTCATTTCAGAGTAATGATCAGCAGCACTCATTAAATATACAAGCTGCAAAGCAACCCTAAATGATGAGCAGCACCAGTCCTTCACCATAACATCTGCCAGTGGCCACAATGAAGTGCACATAGGCTAAAGCACAGAGAATAAAAAACAGCTTGTAAATGAGCTTAACCTTTGTAAGCAAGCATGAGTGAAGGGTACACTACAAGGCAAGGGCAACTTGAAGTATATAAGTTAAGAGGTAGTGGGAGCTTAACGTGGAAAATGTAGTTATATGACAATAGTTTCTTGTACAAATACAAGTAATTATAAATATTGATCATTATAGTACCAATCATGGCCACTCAGGGACATATCTACATGACTAAATAAAGGAACTGTCAACCAAAGGAGATGCGAATGACACAATGACGGTGTAGCAAAGTGACTGACTTTATAAATAATATTTAAAGTTGAGAGGTAAGATAACAGTTGCCAAGGAAAGCAAATATTGTAGGAGACAATGCATATACAGTTATGGAATTTCACTAGCATTGTCATGTACAAGTTGAAAGCAAACAAGGGAAATAATTTGCATGCACATGTTTGAACATACATTCAGGTTAAGAATGCTTAACCCTTTTCTTGTCTTATGTAAGAAGGAAACAATAATGAAATTATAATGGCAATGTACACACATGTAAAAATAGGAACATACTGTGATAAATCATACACACCTATAAAATCATTCCAATAATAGATAGAATATAGAATAGATAGATAATGATAGATATAAAATATTATAGTATTCATTCTGGAGATGGTCTTTCATGGCAGCAACATGCATGATGTGAATGTTAGAAAATGTGACTGCTCATACATGCCATGATATACATGCCAATGTTATACACTCCAGAAGGATATGGCACATATACAAAACTGCCAGTTTGACCATAATATCAACAGAATAATGTGCTGATATCCATACTTACAGTTGTCTAACTGTAACAGATGAGATATGTATGTAGTTGTAAAATGAGGGGCATGGTGATGTGATATGTACCAATGTGCACATGAATCAAGGTAAAACTCATGAGTAGGCACTCCCTTGATAACAAAGTTGTGTGTGTAAGAATGCCATGCTCCAACTTAACCCTCCCATTTCACCTTGCACTGACTCATCCAACTACTTCTACTATTACTTCATCCCACCCAAAACAATCCCTCCCCTAACAAAAACTAATTTTCTCTCTAATATTTATTGCTCTATACTCGCCAATCTCAATTATACAATTACCTTCTCCATGCATAATATTTTCCTAACTTACTAATGGCTAGTAGCTATATATTTTAAAATGTTAAACCTACAATTGAGTTTATAACAAAAATACTCACTTTATGTAAATGTTGAAATTTCTGTATTGAATTATGTCTTTTCATTTTTGTAACACTGTGACAAGCCAATTGCAAATATTATGGAGCTTATCTATAAATATTTAATTTGCTGTATGAACTATGTCCTTTTGTAACATGTGAAATGTAACTTGCAATTATAGTAGAGCTTTTCTCCCCGGGCCTCCACTGAAAACGGGCTCTTCTTGGCCCAGTGGACTTCCCCGGTCATCAAACCTAAATAAAAAATAAATGATAACACAATGCATATGATACATGTATGTGTGATAGAAAGATGGCGAGTGGCTATGTAGTCCATAGAAGACTTAGGTCAAAACAACTTACATGGCAGTAGTATTTCATAATGACATCAGCTACACAGAAAAATGCATCTCCTTTGATTTTAAAATTAAATATAATGCATTTGTATGAATGTAATCAATCATATTATATGCAGCCTTCCTGCTGCAACTGCCATGTAGTAAACATTTCTGTCAAACTACACCTCTAATTGCAGTGCAGCATTATGCTATATGTTACATACTGTCTTGTTGAAAACATTACTAAAACATTACTAATAACTGTATGACATCAAACTAATATAAATCACAAATAGTGAAATATTTATGACTATTATTAAGTGAACGTTTGCAAATTTACATTTCCCATACATCAGCTATACACTGGCCTGTAACAATTTTTGTTATCCTCCCCACATGGGTCCATAACACCTATGCGCAGATGCTGGCAAAGCTAAGGTTCCAGTCGCTAATTCTATTATATTTTGACAAACAAGGACAATCATTATAATGTACATGCTAATAAGGAAGTACAGCAATGAATGCATTAACATTAAGTACCCACCATAAAACCAAAAGAAAGTATCATACACTGATCCGATCAGACTTTGTGACCACTTTGCAGCCTTAAACACATCAGGATCTGATGAATGGGGGGGGGGGGCTTGGCCAAGATGGCTAACTAAGAACAAAAACTGGTGAAAGCTCTGTGATTGGAAACTTTTCTTTGACAGAAAATACAGCCAAAAAATAAAAAAATTGGAGATGTTTGTTAGCTAATTTTATTCACTAATAGTCTGAGAAAAGCTTTACAGCTTCAAGTTCATCAAAACCTTTAATTTCAGCTGCTTAGTTAAGAGACAAGAAACTTCAATATGAGCCACTCTGGAAATGGTACTCATGATTCTTGAGTTAAAAAAATATCCAGTCACTAATATCTAGTATGTAGGATGTATTAAACAGAAAGATCCAAAGAAAAGACCAAAATAAGATGGAACATTTAGAAATTCTTTTGAAACAACAAAATGTATAACTCAGCAGTCTGTAAGAAGCTTTACATGATCATGAAGGGAGAAAAAAATTGAAGGTGAGTCTCAGAATAACTGGCTCATAGATAAAGTTAACGATTTATAAAATAGACAGTGATGAAATGACATTAGATTTTATGGTATACCAATAGAAGGAAACAATATAATGCACGTCTTAATAACTTAACTACATAAGACTTTAACGCTACAGTAAATTTTATTTTTTGGAATTGAAAGAGCACATAGATCTCTGAGAGCACCTTCAAAGAAGTTCAATTGCAGTTACATTTATGTCAACTTAGAAAAAGATCAAATGTTAAAAACAGCATGGCCTAGCCTACCTATTAAAATAGGTGAACATGTCAGATTTAACAATGGTTATTCCAGTAAAGTAATGACTAAAAGAAAATCCTGCTTACCACTGACAAGGAACTTAAAAAGAACAACATTAAAGCCACTTCTGTATTTCCAGCAAAGATCAAATTATTTCTTTGTGAAGGAACTAAAATATTTGACACACTGGATGAACCATCCACTTTTGTCAACAAAAATAAAATCATTAAAAACACAAAATAAATGGATTAAAACAGTATATCCTTCAAGAAACAGAGTGAGGTGAATTCCTGGAAAACTGCTTCAAAACTAAAAAAAAAACACTTTAAACAATTGACTTTATTCTCTGATTGCAGGACTTTTATTTTCTGAAACAATACATTTATCCTTTAATTAAAAGAGCTGTATTGTACTTTTAGCTTCAAAATATATCTGAGCATGTATTCATGTCTTAAGCTAAAGCATTTTCTCATGATAAGGAATATAAAGGGTTAGCTTTACTGTGTTGCTGTACAGTATTTACAATGAAAGATGTAATATACTTTATTTAACTAAACTTGCAAATGTATTTATAAATGGTAAACAAATATTTTTGCAAGAGAATGTCATTAAATTATAAGCAATAGAACTGGTAACTTATGAGCATTGCTGGGTTAACTAAATGTTAGATATAAGTAATATGCAAATTAGAAGTGTTAACGTGATGGTAATTTTGTTTCTTTGTTCCTGTGTAACACATTCCTTTCACAGGTCATTTATGAAACAATGAACACATAAAAAAGCTTGGGAACAATAGAATGTTCAAGATGTGTGAGAATGTTGGATTCTTGCTTCTCTTGCTTTCTGCTTGTTTCTTGAGCTGTTTTGAAGAAAATCTAGGTAAAAGTTCATCACTGGTGTCTGTGAAAACAGGAAGGAACTTTCTATTTCTTTTTTTCAAGAATACATGTGAGAAATCTACTCAAAATGACATATTTTTTATTTTCTTAGACGTGAAGAATCAGTAAAACAAAGCCTATAGTAACATTTAATATTGAGCTGTTGCTAACTTATAATTTGCTTACATTTTGCTGAATGTTAATAGCTTATGCTGTAGTCTTATTAACTGTACATAATAATGGAAAGAAGTAAAGTTAGATGTTTTTACTGGTTAGAACAGTTTAAAAGAATTAAGAATGAGAAACTTACATAGGAAATTAGCAGCTACTGTGTATTATGAGTTGTCATTTCCACATATTGTAATCAAATTCTAATGCCAGGATGTCAAACACACATTCAGATTAATCAAGCAGGATTTTTTTTTTATATATAATTAAAATTGCTTGCAATACTTAAAATAATAAGATGAGCAGTATGCATATGCACAAGTAATTCAATATCTACTATATAAGATTAATAAAAGAGCAGTATCAGTAAGTTAAGAAATATAAACACACAATGTAATCTCTAATAGAAAACTGATGATTAACTGAGATGAACTAACCCCTCACCTAAACACACTGTTCAACCTCAGCCTCTCTACAGGCTATGCATCCATAGAGTGGCACACAGCAACGGTTATTCTGCTCCACAAAGGTGGACCCACAACAGACCACAGAAACTATCGCCCTATAAGCCTGACTAGCTTGGTCTGCAAGGCTATGGAGCTCATCATCAAGAATCTCATTAACAGAGACATTGGGAACCTCCAAACACTAGACCCTACCCAGTTCAGCTTTGTTAAGGGCAGATCATACTTCCTAAACCTGGTGGACTTCTTTGAGACAGTTACCAAGGCTATAGATGTGGGAAAGGTGGTCCACACTGTCTACCTAGACCTCACAAAGGCCTTCACCACCATTCCCCATTCTGGTATTATAGACAAGCTCACCAGCCTGAACATAAACCCCTACGTCACGAGATGGGTTGCCAACTGGCTCATGGACAGAGCCCACATGGTAAGAGTTGCGGGAGCTAGGTCTGACTCTAAACCAGTTACAAGTAGCATTCCCCAGGGCTCAGTCCTAGAACCCATCCTGTTCGGCATATACTTCTTAGAGGTACAGGCAAGCAGAGGAGGACCATGGCTGACCAAGTTTGCTGACAACTGCTAACTAGGAGCTATAATTGACTCTCTGGCTGACACAGACATCCTCCAAAAGGGTCTCACTGAGACAGATAACTGCTGTCAAAACCATGGCCTCAAGCTAAATGCCAAAAAGTGCATAGACATCCCCTTTGGAAAAAAACAAAGTACCCAAAAATTATCACATAGGTGGTAGCCCCTTAAATATGGAAGATGAAATAAGGGATCTGGGGACCCAAGTAGATAGCAATTTCTCCTTTGATAATCACATTGCCAAAGTGGTTAGAAAATCCTTCTATGTGGCCCACCTAATCACAAAAGGGTTTGCATCCAAATCAAAAGAGGTAGTTGTGCCCATCTATGCATCACTCATCAGACCCATCATAGAGTACAACGCCAAATTTGGGATGTACCTTACAAGACAACTGCAACAGTTGTAAAGACCACAGAAATACCTCACCAAGAGGATCACTGGCCTCAAAGAGATGCCCTATGCAGCTCGACTGAAGAAACTCCAGCTGTACTCAGTTGCATACCGCCTACTCAGAGGTGATCTCTGCCTGACATACAAGGCCATGTCCAACCCAGAATTGATGGACATGCTCCACCTAAAGAAAACCATATCCCCTCGAGCCACACACACCAGGGATCTAAACCTTACCACGACAATAAATAGGACATGCTGGACAATAAATAGGACATGCTGGAGGAACAGATTCCTGTCCCAGAGACTTCCCATGCTCTGGAACAAGATTACAATCTACATTAGGCAGAGCTCTTCACTAACACTCTTCAAGAGAAACCTTGATGAGTGGATAGGAAACAGGAAGTTTATCCCGGGAATCACTTCAGTGGCTCTGCTGGACAGAGGCACAGGGAACTAATCTAAGGGGGTGGCGAAAGCCAACACATTCCGACTAGGCTTATAAATGCCTTTGGGCAGATAGCCTAGTATCTACCTTTGAACTTATGAACCTATTAAATACCTCTTTGATGGGAAATTTAAGAAATGCAAGTTGTATAAAATAAGGTAGGATATTAGTGGGCAAATAAGACAGAAAATGTATTTAAGTAACAAACTGCTTATAAGAAAGGAATGTAGTACATATACCTGCATACGGAAGAAATATGAATGTACACTATCTCATATGTTGTGTCTTTCGGTTTTTCCCGGTTAGGGGTCACCACAGCAGAACTTCAGTCCATTAATGATTGTCAGTAGATATTTATGTGCTGAGTTGCCGGCCCTGACGCACACCCTTCAACGAAGGTACGCCCAATCACGCATGTCTCCACACAGAAGACGCTCTAGCTGAGAATCGAACAGGACAACATCTTACTGTGAGGCGACAACGCTACCTCAGCACCACCACCGCAGTTATAATGTGCACTATCTCATATAATTTACATAAAAAAATAATATAAAATATTTGAAAATATACTGAAAGCTGAAATTTGAAGCTTAGTCGTGAACTTTGACCTTTTTGCATACTGTATGTTATTAGATTCACTAACACTACATGAAATAACTCATTTTATAAGTGAGAGCTGAAATTTGAGTGTTATATTGCTGAATCAGTACTTCCATTTTGATAGCGGTAAATTACATTTTTCAATATCTTTGAACCTGGGAAATAAGAGTGGGATTTGAATTAAGGATATTGTGAGTTTTGAATACAATATATACTGCATTTTTTACTCTATAGAAATAATAAGACATTCTCTTTGACCTCAGCAATGTATATATTTTTATGTATTAATTTAATGACTTAAAGATTTTTAAATGTTTTGATATTTATCATATTAAGAGTGTTATACAATTTTGATATACAGACACTTATACTTTTAAAATTAATTCAGAGCTTTTGTAGATCTATAAAATATGTATATATGTTTTAGCATGAAGGAAAAAATATATATATATTAATATATATATATATATATATATATATATATATATATATAAACAGAATATTTATATTACATACATGTGTATATAGTACACTACTTGGATTATTTAATATTTGTGATTAATAGAAGGGAATTCTTAAAGTTTTGTGTAGTAATGGGGGAGTAGTTTTAAATGGTAAATGTATATAATTAAATTAATATTTTCTTATTATTTGCAACATATATATATATATATGTACTTATATATTGACATTTGTTTACCAGGAAAGTCCACTGGGTTGAATGGAGTCCATTTTCTGTGGAGGCTCGGGGAGAAAAGCTCCAATCCACAAATACAACAAGGTAATTACAGCCAGGTAATTACAATATTTATAAGAGTCATCACAGTACAAAACTGACAATAAAAATGAAACAACTTGCTACACTACACATTTTGGGAATAAAATGAAGCAACAAGACAGTAAATAAGTAAATTTAAATGATGTGAGAGTAGGGTAAAAAGAAGTCACATGATGATAAGGTTAGAGTTAGTGTGTTTTAAAGTGAAGTATAAAAGATTTAGCATGGATTGTTAGTGCATCAAAGAGCCTTCAAATGGAGGAAAAGTATGGCTTAGGTGGTTAGATAGTTAAGAGGAGTAATACTGGTTCTGAGGTCAGGGGAGAGAGAGTTAAAAGATAGCAAAAGACAAAGAGGAGCAGTTGCAGATCCAGTTGGAGAGAAGGTGTTTGTGGAGGCCAGATGTTCTTCATGTTTCACTGTTGTAGTCATCACCTGTTGGTTATCCCTGCTGTGGTAGCCCACGGTAGGCCTGAATACCAGCGTCAATGTTTTTGTGCGCCGGCTGCCATCAGCCATAGTCTGACATCAGGTCATCAGTGCTATAAAGCAAGGCATCCAATGTCATTACATCATTCTTTCTTGCCATGGAGCCCATAGCAAAAGCAGTTCACACGAGTGCTGGTCGGTCATTACTAGAAGTTGAATTTCAGCAGAAAACATCTAAAGCTAAGTACCCCATTGGGGGACCCTTTTTTCATGCTCTAACTGATGTCCGAAAAAGTTAACAATTGTCTCACCTGTGGAAAGCAGATGCCACACTGAGACTTTCATTTTTACTGCATCACTTGTTTAGGCCCAGACCATGATGTCCCTAGTTGCCAGTTTTGTGCCCTCTTTAATGTGAGAACCTTTCTCCATAGAGCTCTTTTTGTAGACAATTATTTTTGTGTTCCATTTTTGAATTCTGATACACTGTCCAACAGCCAGCAATCTGTCGACATTCCAAAAAAATGTAGAGATAAAGATAGAGACAGGTCACACAAGGCTAAGTCTTCCGATGATGCTACCGCTAAGCAAGTCATCAGTTTTCCAGAATTCAGTGAAGCACTTTTGCAGCTCCTGATGTCCAACTTGCTTTCTATGCATGCCTCTGCTGAGACCCTTTTAGAGTCCGGTATGCCGCAGAAATAGCTGTCTCTGCCTTGGTTGGGTCCAGAGCTGCAACGCAGGCACGACTTCCGAGGAGGCCTTTCTCACTACCTATTCTAGACAAAAAAAGATGTCTTCGCATCCGACTATCGCTTCTCAGAGACTTACAGATTCTCTCAGGCTTCTAGCCACCATCTTGCTACTGCTCACTCACCCCAAGCTCAAATGCTTAAAATGGTGGAGGATCTCATTTCTCTTAACCGAGGTACTCAAACACCCACTCCAAAAAGGAAAAGGCATCCTTGTACAGAAATTATGACAGAGCAAGATTTTGAGGAATCTGATTATTCTGCTTTTGAAGAGGAACAACATCCTTTAACTGTTTATGAGGATTCAGATGCAGAGGAATACATCCTTTATGCCTCCCCTCCAGAGGACCTCTCCTTTGGTGAAACCTTTCTCTCCCTCAGGGAACATTTTCAATGGGAATCTCAAGACTTCCCACAGTCAAAGAAATGACTTAGTTTCTGGACCTGCCCCAGCACAGACCCCTGGCCATCCCACCTATTTTGGAAGTGGTGGACAATGTTTTGCATGAATCCAGTTTAGCCCCTGATGCCCTGCCTCCTGCTCCAACTAAACCTGGCAGGTACTACTGGGTACTGGATTCTCATAAATATCTGTAAAGAAATCCTGCTGCAGACCCTGAGGTCATTACACGGGGACCCAAAAGAGCTAAGACTAGTTCTACCAAGAATCCTCTTCCTTCTGACAAAGACTCCAGAGCTCTGGACAGATGGGATAAGAAAGTATACACCTCTGCAACCTTAGCTATCAGAGCACTCACTTGTCAGCTCCATATGTTAAAATATCAACAACACACTTTGGAACAATAAAAACAGAATATTGCTACCTGTCCTGACTGTGCCAACTCAAAAGCAGAATTACTACACTCTGCTTGTCAAGTGGCCGAACACTTACTACAATGTGGATATGACATCCTAGAAGCCTCTAGCAGGGAAGCTGTGACAAGATCTGTTATTAGAAGACATGCATGGCTGATGGAACAACCTCTCCCTAACCATGTCAAGTCTAAACTTATTGATGAACCCCTAGATAAGGAGCGCCTGCTTGGAGAAAAAGCAGAAGAGGTGTTTAAAAAAATGGAAGACAAAGCAAAATCTATGCAAACAGTAAAATATTTATTTCAAGTTCAACCTCCCAGATATAGTAGGAACTTTCCCTCTAAGCACTGGGCCTTCCCTGCAACTAGCAGACAGGGCCAAGGTAAGCCCCACAGGGACAAGCATTCCAGGGCCCTATCCCAAGGCCAGCAAAGAAGCAAACAATGGACCACTTCTGTCTCTAAGGTAGGGAGTTTTAAGCCAAGTTCTATGGCAAGCACTCACAATAACTCTCCCTCCCCCCTCTGCCCTCTTTTCACTAATCAAAAACTAGGAGGAAGGCTTGCCCTCTTCAAGGACAATTGGGTCTCTATAACCAAGGACCAGTGGGTCTTAAATATCATTTCTCAGGGATACAGATTCTCCTTCAGCAAACTACCTATTCCAAGAGGGTACCCAGACCTCCCCCCAAACCAGTGGGCAGAGGCATTGAAACAGGTCCAAACTCTAATATCTATGGAGGCAGTAGAACTTGTCCCTCCAGATCAAACAGGAAAAGGTTTTTACTCCAGACTATTCCTTGTTCCCAGAAAAGAGGACACTTGGTGCCCCACCTGGATCTATCCAAACTGAACACCTCCGTGTTGGTCCCCAGATTCAAAATGCTAACCTTGCAGCAGCTCCTGCCTATGCTCACACAAAATGCCTGGCTTGTGACACTAGACCTAAAAGATGCCTACCCCTACATCCCCATCAGAGAATCATGCAGAAAATTCCAGTGCGTCAGAGCAGGCTATCAACACTTTCAGTTCTCTGCATTGCCCTTTGGCTTATCTACTGATCCCAGAGTATTCACCAAATGCTTGGCCCCAGCTATAGAATTCTACAGACAGAGAAATATACAGATTTACCCTTACCTAGACAATTGCCTCATTCAGGCAGAATACAAAGAAAAGTTGCTCCAGGACCTTCTCTTTGTCAAATCACTCCTACCTTCTCTAGGGTTCACCATCAACAAGAAAAAATCAAAGCAAGATCCCACCAGAAAAATTGTTTTCCTTGGAGCTGTGCTAGACACAGCAACCCAGATGGCCTTCCTATCCCTACAAAAGCATAGCTTCCTACCTCTCTACTTCACCCAGCTGTTTTCCAGACGTCACCTCACTGCGAGGAAGTTCCTGAAAATCCTGGGATACATGACATCTTGCATCCTTCTCATCCCTCTTGCTAGGCTTTACATGAGAAAACAATAGTGGTACTTAAAAAACCTTTGGTGCTAGCACTCTCATTCCCTTGATACCACTCTCCCTTTGATCCCTTGTATAAGGGTCAAATTTCTCTGGTGGGCAGAGGCCCATGCCATGAACAAGGGTCTTCCCTTCATCCACTGCCCTTCCGGCCAGGCTATCACCACCGACACCTCAGACATTGCTTGGGGTGCTCACATAGCAGGCAGCTGTACCCAAGGCCTTTGGAATGCCCAGCAACTTCACTTGCACATCAACCAGAAAGAAATGATGACAGTGCAAAAGGCTCTGACTTCCTTCCAAACCCATCTCAGGCCAGGGGTCCTCCTTATAAAAACAGACTACACCACAGTAATGTGGTACATCAATAAGCAGGGGGGCACCCAATCTTACCCCCTGTGCAGGTTAGCCATGAGTTTCTGGCTTGCAGCCACCTCCATGGGGCTACACCTAATTGCCCAATACTTACCAGGTATCAACAACACACTGGTGGATGACCTAAGCAGAAAATTACTGGACCCCCACGAATGGCAGATCCACACAGAAAACTTTCTGCAAATCACCCAGGAGTGGGGGACCCCAGAAGTGGACCTCTTTGCCTCGCACCTCAACCACCAACTGCACAAGTTCTGTACCAGGGAGTATCATCTCCTAGCATGGAAGATGGTTGCCTTGACCTTTCCCTGGAGCAATCTTTGTGTATGCATACCCTCCTCTGCCCCTTATTCCCAATGTTCTGATCAAAATAAGAGAGGAGAGACCAAAGGCCATCTTCATTGCTCCAGATTGGCCCAAACAGCATTGGTACCCCTTATTACACAGTCTGACCTTACAGCCCCCAAAGCTGCTTCCCTGATATCAGACCTCTTGACCCAGGAGAGGGAGAATGTGCTGCACCCAGACCTACAGACTCTCAAACTTTCAGCATGGATTATAAACTAAAAACTAACAAGGAGTCCCTGTTAAGCAAACAGGACCTGGACATCATCACAGAGGCTAGAAGGCCCAGCACAAGAAAATCATATGCAGGAAAAGGGAAAGGATTCTGCTCCTGGAAATAATCAAAAGGGGACAGTACCTCCCAACCTTCCATCCCTCTCATCCCGGATTACCTAACAGAGTTGCTCAATAGTGGCCTCTCTTTCTCCTCTATTAAAATCCATGCCTCGGCCATCTCTGCCCATTATGATTCAGACAAACCCCTATTCTCTCATCCTTTGATTAAGAAATTCTTCTGAGGGGCTTCTAATAGATGGCCTCCCAGAAGGCCTCCGATGGTACCCTGTGACCTGAATTATGTGTTAGAAAAACTAACCTTACCTCCTTTCGAACCTGCCACTTCAATAGAATTGAAATACCTCTCATGGAAGACTGCCTTCCTACTAGCTATCACCTCAGCCAGAAGGGTCCCAGAACTTCAAGCTCTTATGGATCTCGAGCCCTTCTTTATCTTCCATGCAGACAGAATCTTCCTGAAGACTAATCCCTCCTTTATGCCCAAGGTGGTATCTGATGTGACCCTTAACCAGCCCATACACCTTTGCACCTTCTTTCCCAACCCTCAAAACAAGGGTGAAATAGTTCTACTCTCACTAGATGTGCACAGACAACTCAGATACTATCTGAATCATACTAAGCCATTCAGGAAAACAGACCAGCTTCTTGTAAGCTTTGCCCCAGGGGCAGAGGGGAAGCCCATCACCAAACAAACCATTTCCAAATGGATTTCACACTGTATTCATTTTTGCTACAGACTACATGGGAAACCCATCCCTAAGTCTAGCCGTACCCACTCCACTAGGGCAACCTCCACTTCCACTGCCTTCCTTAGAGAAGTACCTATCATGGACATCTTGGAAGTGGCCACCTGGACCTCTGTCCATACCTTTATAAGTCATTACCACCTACCTCTCTTTTCTAAGTCTAGGGCAGGGTTTACCTCTGCAATTCTGCTGGACCTCCTGACCCATACCTTGGACTCAACCTATCCTTCCACCCCTTTCCTCAGCTTTGGGAATCCTCTCACAGTTGATAACTGCAGCAGTGAAACAAGAAGAACATAGTACAGTTGTGTACCCTTACCATAAATGTAGATGTTTGAGTGTATTCATTGTTGCAGTCTTGGTTTCCATCCCTCCATCCCCCATTTGACATCTTCCCCTAGGGGGACACAAGCTTCCCAAAGTGTCTTTTCCCCACCAGGACTACTTCTCTCTTTTCCGTTGTGCTTCTCTAAGGTTAGGGCAAGAAAAACTGATGGAATGATGTCAGCTGCCTTGCTTTATAGCACTGATGACCTGCCATCAAACTACAGGTGATGGCAGCCGGTGCACAAAAACATTGACTCTGGTATTCGGGCTGACCGAGGGCTACCACAGCAGGGATAACCCACAGGTGATGACTGTAAGAGTGAATACACTCGAACATCTAAATTTATGGTAAGTGTACACATCTGTACTTTTTGAATTTGATGGGATGTTGTTCAAAGCAGATGGAGGAGGGGAGATTATTCCATAGTCTGCAATAGTCCAGGAGTATAGGAGTTTGCCTTCTGGTAGGTTGGGTTTGCTGACTTGTAGTAGGTTTTGATTTTCTGAGTGTAATACCCTAGAGGAGGAGTAAGGAAAAAATAAGGAGCTGAGTGCAGGGCAGTCTTGTGATTTGTAAATTAGTCTGTGAGAGGTAGTTAGTTGAAGGTGTAGTAAGTAATGTGGGAAATTGAGCCAATGGAGATTTCTTAAGGCTATACAGTGATATGATGTATGATGACAGTTAGAACCAAATTCAGCAATTTTGTAGTAGCAAGATACTAATTTTAGTTTTAGAGAAGACTGCAGATTAGTTAATAAAGGAGCACCATAGGTTAGAGATGGAAGTAGATAGGAGAGTGCTATGGCCTGTTTTGTTGAAGAGAAGAGGAATTTCTTATGCCTGTACAGGAGGCCAAATTTTTTGTGGGTTTTTGACATGTCAGATTGGATATGCAAATCAAATTAAGGTTGTCATCTATTATGACACCTAAGAGTTTGGTACTAGCTATGATTTCAGTTTTTATTGAATTCAGTAAGAGAATGTTAAAGTCTTGTATATTGATACAGGTATTTTTCTTAGGGGAAAACAGCATAAGTTTTTTTTTTTATTTTTGGTGTTTAAGGACAGATGATTTTGTGAAGCCGAGATATAATTAGAGAAAGCTGTTTTGGTCATTTGTTGGAGGATATCAGGGCTGGGGGCAGAGCAGACTATTGTTGAGTCATCTGCATATTGGACTAGAAAGGAATGTGATATAGCTTGGTGTAATGTTGTTAATAAATATGTTAAATAGAAACAGACCAATGATTGAACCTTGTGGGATGCCAGTAGGGTTGTGGAGGTAGGTACAGATTGAGTGCTGCCATTTGATGGCATGCTGCCTATTGGTGAGATAGCTTTTAAACAATTTAAGATATTGAGAAGACAGCCCTAGGGAAGAAAGCTGAGAGAGAAGGATGGAATGGGATATACTATCAAATGCTTTAGATAGCTCTAGAAAGACAGCAGATTCTATATTGTAAGAGTCACAGATTTTGTTAATGGTATCTAAGAAGGATATTAGTGCAGTAGAAGTACTGTGCCCTGTATGGAATCCATGTTAGGTTGGGAGAGGGTGTTGTTGTTTAACAGATAGTGGACAAGTTGTTTTTGGATACAATTTTCGAGAATTTTAGATACAGAGGAAAGAAGAGCAATGGGTCAAAAGATATGTCAGAGGAACGACTCCCTTTATGGAGGGGTAGAATAATGGATTTTTTTATAGAGAGGGTACATATGATTCTTGGCTCGATCTGTTTATTAGAATGCTGATAGAATAGGCTACTGTGTCAGTGGCAGTCTTATGGAATTTGTCAGGAATATTGTCAGCTGAATATATATATATATATATATATATATATATATATATATATATATATATATATATATATATATAGCTTCTAAATCTTGAAAGCTCCTAATCTTGAAATTCAAAATACTGAGTGCAAAATTTTTAAACTTCAAAATACTGAAAACTCAAAATACTGAATTTCATAATATTGAAAAAAACTACAGGATACTAACGCTTACTATACACCACCAGAAGTACATAGAGAAACTAATAAAAGACAAAGCATAATAGTTTACTCCAACTATTAGCAGGGGGGCAAGATCCCCTGCACCCCTTGGGGCTGTGCCCCCACACCTCCTGCTACTTAAATATATCAACTCTGAGACTGCACTTTACTACATTAAGATGAGTTAAGTTATAGTATAGCAAATTGAAAGGGAACATGGCTAAGGTTACAACAGGCAGTCATGAAGCACATAATGGTATGTTTGCCATTTTCTTCTGTGGAGTGTGATCTTGGAGTTGATATATTTAAGTAGCAGGGGGTGTGGGGGTGCAGCCCCCCACATTGGGGTACAGGGGGGCTTGCCCTCATGCTAATAGTTGGAGAAGAATAATATGTTTTCTTATTTGTAAGTGTTGGTGTACTCTGTTTTTTCAATATTATGAAATTCAGTTATTTTGAGTTTTCAGTATTTTGAAGTTTCAAGATTTTGGACTCAGTATTTTGAATTTCAAGATTATGAGCTTTCAAGATTTAGAAGCGGACCTATATATATATATAATTATTTATTTGTAAGTCACAGTAACTTTTGGCTAGATTTCTGATGAATTTTAAGGTACTGTAGGTAGAGAGATAGTATAGTATAGTTGTTTGTCTATTTGATAGGCAACTAGGAACTTTGCTATCCATAGCAGGTTGTGTTTTAGTAGTAATATATACGGTTACAATTGCATACTTGTTTTTTTTCTTTTATATACATATTTTAGTATTTTAGTTTGTAGAAAGGAAGTATTCAAAGTGTGGAATGTTAAGATAGTGTTGGCAGAATGCATTAGAATTTTATATGGTATTTAATATAGTGGATTAATGTGTCATACTATCTTTTAAAATAAATCTTTTTATATACACAGTATGTCTAGTTTTAACCTATTATCTATTAACGTAAATGGACTAAATGATGGCAACTAAAGGAAATCATTAATAAGATATTTAAAAGTAAATAGAGGAGGCATTATATTCTTGCAAAATGCTTATTTGATAGCTAAAGCTATACAATATGTTAATAATTTAGGTTACGAAATGTTATTATCTGCTTCATTTAACAATAAGTGGAGAGGAACTGCTATACTTTCAAAAATATACTATAATGATTAAGGCCATGGAATCAACTAATGATCCCAAACAAATGTATACATTTGTAATAATTAAATATAATAGTAAATTCTATACACTAGCTAATTTTTACTGGATCTCTGGAATAGGTACAAGAGTGGCTAATGATTACTTAAACTTACTACAAAGTCTTTAGAAGGGTAGTTTAATTTTAGCAGGGGAGTTTAACTGCATATCTAGTACAGAAGATACAAGAGAACAGAAGAAAGCTAAAATTATGACATCAGCTAAAGCACTAAACAGGTAGATTTGTGATAATAATTAAGTTGATTCAATAGTAAAAGCACAAAATAAATAATTGTTCTTCACTCACTAGTCTTATGCACATGGGTCAAAAACTAGAATTGATAGGATTTACAACTATTTCTTGTCCTTTTCCTGATCATAATGCATTAAGTATTACTGTATTAATGGATAAAAAGAAATTTCAGATTATTTATACAATCCCAGTATATATGATGAAATTAAAAGAATTTTAAGAGTTAACTTAGGGCACAAATCAATGTTTTTTATCTTTAGATGATAATCTTCAGGCTTCTTCTTCTTCTTCTTTTGGCTGCTCCCGTTAGGGGTCGCACAGCAGATCAACTGTTTCCATTTCTTCCTGTCCTCTGCATCTTGCTCTGTCACACAAACCACCTGCATGTCCTCTCTCACCACATCCATAAACCTTATCTTAGGCCATCCTCTTTTCCTGTTACCTGGCAGCTTCATCCTTAGCATCTTTTTCTCAATATACTCTGCATCCCTCCTCAGCACATGTCCAAACCAACATAATCTTGCCTCTCTGGCTTTGTCTCCAAACCTTCCAACCTGGGCTGACCCTCTAATATACTTATTCCTAATCCTGTCCATCCTCGTCACACCCATTGCAAATCTTAACATCTTCAACTCTGCCACATCAAGCTCTTACTACTGCCTTTTTGTCAATGCCACTGTCTCCAACCCATATAACATAGCTGGTCTTATTACACTCTTGTAGACCTTCCCTTTCACTCTTACCGGTACTCGTCTGTCACAAATCACTCCTGACACTCTTCTCCAACCATTCCATCCTGCCTGTACTCTCTTCTTCACCTCTCTTCCACACTCACCATTACTCTGAACTGTTGATCTCAAGTACTTAAACTCATTCACCTTCGCATCATCAGGCTAGTCAAGTTATTTTACGGGACTCCTTAAAAAGTAAGCTGGGCGAGTAATAAAATGAATGAGTAGGATAAAAAGTTGTTAGACACACAGAATGAAATACACAAGGAGAGGTTTGAACAACAATCAAACAAAAAAGACATAATACTAAAATTAATAAAAAAAAAATAATGACAATATATCAAACAGTTTTTAACTTATACAATGGAAATAGCTTTAGAAAAAATAAAATTGCACAGTTATGTGATGACTTCAAAAAAATCTACATAGATAAAATAATAGAAGTAAGATGTAAAGCAAAAGGCAAACTCGGTACTATCCAAAATCCTCACCCTAATAAGCTTACTTCAAACATACAGGAAATGCTTAATATTTAAAAAGTCCTTGAAGATCTTAATAAAGATGAAAATAATAATTATTCTGATGATTACAAGATTGACAAGTGTTTAACAAAAAATGTTACCAATAAACTTAATGAGCAACAAATATCTCTGTTGAATAATCCTATTACCTTGTGCCTTCAGTTGGTATAACTGTTTTTACAGCTTGTGTGTTATCTAACTCAAGGATCACTTGCATAAAATTAGACCTGTTAGTAACAGCCTGAATTTAATTGCTGGAGCATGCATTCTGAGAGACTGCCTTCCAATATATCTACAAATATACAGAGCTGAGTATATTTTTTTGGTTATAGAGTTTGTACTGTTAATTGTTGCTTAGATCTCTGTTGAAACTGCCCCCCCCCCTATTTTCTGCCATGTCTTTAGTTGGTATAACTGTTTTTTACAGCTTGTGCATTATCTAACTCAAGGATCACTTGCAGAAAATTAGACCTGTTAGTAACAGCCTGCATTTAATTGCTGGAACCTGTGTTCTGAGAAACTGCCTTCCAATCCATCTGCAAATATACAGAGCGGAGTATATTTTTTTGGTTTTAGAGTTTGTTAATTGTTGCTTAGATCTCTGTTGAAACTATTGTCTCCATGTTCTGAGAGACTGCTTTCCAATCTATCTGCAAATATACAGAGCTGAGCATATTTTATTGGTTTTAGAGTTTGTACTGTTAATTGTTGCTTAGATCTCTGTTGAAACTGTTTTCTCCACCCCACCCCTATTTTTTGTCATGTGTTCAGTTGGTATAACTGTTTTTTACAGCTTGTTTGTTATCTAACTCAAGGATCACTTGCATAAAATTAGACCTGTTAGTAACAACCTGCATGTAATTGCTGGAACCTGTGTTCTGAGAGACTGCCTTCCAATCTATCTGCAAATATACAGCGCTGAGTATATTTTTTGGTTTTAGAGTTTGTTAATTGTTGCTTAGATCTCTGTTTGTCCCACCCACCCTCCCTATTTCTGGGTTATAATATAAATTTGGTGGCTTTTGCAGTTGCCCGCCCCACTATAGATTTGATCTGGGACACTCCCCCAGTCCCATCTCTTTACCACATTCTACCTAATACACTCTTTCTGCACTTGCTTTTAGTCCATTTTAATTTAATTGCATTTTTTAAACTGTGTTTGGTCTAATATTGCTACATACTCAAGTGTGCTAGCTTGCACTGCATGTGAATTGTTTTTACTACTGTTTTTGCTACTTTGCTGTAAAAAAATCTGTAAGCCTGTTTCCTACCTTTCCTGTAACTAGTGTTCCAGATACAGATTTGCTGTATCCAGGACTGTATGTAAGCTTCTGAGCCCCCCAAGTCTTTCTGTGTTGTAGGGAAGCCTTCTAGCTTATCAGTGGGAGTGGTAAGCACTATATAACCTGTCTACCACATAAGGAGTAGTTCTGGTCCAGAAATTGTAATTACTGGTCTTTGAGCAATCTCTTCCATCTCTTTCAACTTTCTGATTTGAAAGCCTGCATTTGCACTTGTTTTGGTCCTGTAAATCGTATAGTGCAGATACAGATTCTTAGTTTTAGCACTTAAATTTGCTTATTCGAGCTCAGCACTTGTTCAGAACTTGTAATCACTAAATAAGCTCCTAATTAATATAGCACTCAAACTTCCTCATTACCTAGAGGAAAACAGTTTTTGGTACTTACTTTTCTCACTCGCTTAGAGAAAAACAGCTCTTGTACCCACTTTCCTCACTTATCTAAAGGAAAATAGTTTTTCATTCAGGCATGTCAAATGGTCAGCTCCCAGTGTTCTCTCCTGTCTATCTGATGAATCTGGGCATCTTGAGGCAATGTAGAAATTGTCTCATGCACCAGACAACCCTCTCCTCCTACCACCCAACACTACAACCTGTGAGAGATGCACTTATCTAGCTAAACTGGAGGTAAAGCTCTCTCCAACCAAGACTGCACTTGACAGTCATGAGGAGAAGGTAAACATTTGCACCACACCACACTCATCACATAGTCTCACTAAATCTACACCACCAAAATCCACACATAGTAAAACAAAAACATTTGCGGAGGCTCTCAATAATAATCTGTCTAAGCAACAGAGACCTCCAAAGCAGAAACGCAAGCAACCTCCATCCCCCAACACAACCCAAATGACACATAGCCCACAGATTCAGTGTGCCACTCAACCACAGCCAATAAGGCAAAACAACGTACCCAACACACTAATCATAGGTGACTCTATAGTCAGATACACTGATGTCCCACTCACCAGGCTAAACAAGGAGAAGGTGACTGTCAGCTGCCAGTCAGGTGCCAGGATCCACCACATAACCCACACACTCAGGTCACTCCACAACAAGTACAAATATGACTCTGTCATTGTCCATGTTGGTGTGAATGACCTGAGACATACCTCCCTGGACTACATGAAGAAAAGAGACATGGAAGAGCTCTCCGATCTTGTAGCCCAGGCAGGCATGACCCTAGCCCTGAGTAGCATTCTGCCATCACCCAGAATGATACCGCAGTACAATGACAAAATGACTGACTTCAACAATTGGCTAAACTTCTGGTGTCATACTAAGGGGATTCAGTATCTGTCTGCTTGGGATGACATGGTCGACAGACCACGATGCTTTGCCACAGATGGCCTGCACCTGTCTCACCTGGGATACCAGATACTGGCTAAGGCTCCTGCTGCCCCTATAGTGCCTTTTTTTAGTCAAGGTTCAAATAACAAATTCACCACCGTAACAGGAACAAGCAAGCAAAACTGAGGGTAATGCTACTCAATGCTAGAAGTCTAAATCTCAAAATGCACTCACTCGAGGCACTCATTAAAATAGAGAACATCAATATCTGTGCAGTGACTGAGACCTGGTTTAAGGCTGCAGTGAGCACCCCTGCACTACCAGGCCATAACTCATACTACACTTTTCGGCCATGTAACCTGGACCAAAACACCCAAGGCGGACCTTTTTTAAAAGCCCGACCATTGAAGCATTGACTATTCTCAATGGTATATAGACTATATGGACATATTTTATTTATTTTATTTATTTATGTATCATTGTATTTTATATTATGTATTTTAGTTAGGAATACATATACTCTTATATATCAATGTCATGCATTCTATAGGCTAGTTTATTTTTATAGTATTTTTTTTATAGTATATATTTTTCTATGTATACACCCCTTATATACACATTTTTTATATATATGTATATATACCCATATACATATATATATATTTTTTTATATTTTTTCCATACATATGATTTAACACAATTATTAGTTTGTATAGGGACTATGTGAAATGTGGTTTCTGGGACAAATTTTTTTTATAGATGTATTGGTTTTCTTATCTCACATTAAACAAATAGAATTTTTAGAAATTTTGAAATATCATGTGACTGTTTTAAAGTATTTAAGGAATTATGGCATTTTTAACAGTTGTCTGATGAAGGGGTAGATCCCTGAAAGTGCTAACATCTTTGTATTGTGAGTTCCATGAAAGATTTTAATTTATTTTATTTTATTTATGTTTGCTATCTTCAATAAATTTCGTAGCTGTGGTATTGCCGGCGTTTTTTTCTATGTTTGCTGTTCCAAGGTTTTTTTCACTGACAGTTTTGTGTTTAGAGAGGATTGTGTGCTTTCATTTATAACTCATACCATACTTTTCAGCCATGTAACCTGGACCGAAACACCAAAGGTAGAGATGTGTCCACATTCATTAAGGATATCCACACCTCCAGGCTAGTTGCTCAGCATAATGCATCCGAGGTTATCCAAGTGCAACTAACTCTGGGCAAAACTGCAATCTAAATTGTAGCTTGCTACAGATCCCCCACCATGCCCCAGAATTCCCACTCCTCTTTTCTTGATGTACTGTAAAATATTAGGGTTCAACCAAACACCCTAATAATGGGTGACTTCAACTACCCCACCATTAACTGGGAAAATGACTCGTGTACCAATTCCTTAGCTCAACTCTTTCTGGAATTCATACACTCCAATGCCCTGGATTAACTTATCCACACCCCCACCAGGGGCAACAATATCCTAGACTTAGTCATTACCAACATGAGTGACCAGTGTTCCACACCTGAAGTCAACTCTTCGTTGGTCTGATCCGACCATAAGCTAATCACCCTTGATATCCACACCCCCCACCCCTCCATTAAGGAAACTACAGTAAAAAAATTTTCTCCAAAGCCAACTTCATGCTTCTTAAGACAGAAGTGGTGAACTTCATGACACCTATGCAAATGGACAATACAGTTACAACTGCAGAATCCTACACAAATGCACTCTATAAGCACTTATATGAGTGTGTGGATCATGCTATCCCAAACAGAACCAAGATGCTATCCTCCAAAAAAAGGAAGCCAGTCTGGTGGTCCCCTGCCATAAACAAACTGTACAACAGAAGGAAGAAACTGTTGCAAAAGACAGTAAAATCCCATGAGTGAAGGAGCTCCCTGGTCAGCCTCAGTAAGAAGCTGAGATCCCTTATAAGATCTTCCAAAGCTAGCTATGAAAACAAAATTGCCACTAATTCTAAGGACAACCACAAAGCATTCTATAGCTATGTAAAGAATCTTGATGGCAACACCTAGATCTGCTCTGAGTTATAGCACAATGGCACGAACATTATGGAACCAACTGATATTGCCAACATCCTGGCAGATGGTTCAGTGCTAACTTTACCACCCCCCCTCACCCCCTAAAGGGCCCATATCTATACAGGAAGAATGCAGAGTCCCTGTAATCACAACTACGCAGGTAAAAGCTGCACTCTCTAAAGCCAAAGACACAGCATCCATGGGACCGGACAACATGCATTTTACATGAACTTCTGGCTCCCCACTCAAGCACCATGTTCAATAATAGCCTTGCATGAGGCTTTGTGCCCACTGAATGGCACACAGCAACAGTTATCCCACTCCATAAAGGGGGAGCCACCACTGATCCCGGGAACTATTGATCTATTAGCCTGATGGGCCTGGTCTGCAAGGCCATGGAACGTATCATTATGGAACTCATAAACAAAGACATTGGTAACCTCCAGTCTTTGGACCCTACCCAGTTCGGGTTTGTGGAAGGCACATCATGCCTCCTGAACCTGATCGACTTGTTTGAGACAGTCACCAAAGCCGTAGATGAGGGTAAGGTGGTTCACACAGCCTATCTTGACCTCGCCAAGGCTTTCAACACCATCCCCCATTCTGGAATTATAGCTAAACTCACTAAACTAGGTATAAATACCTACATCACAAGATGGGTTGCCAAGTGGCTCACTGACAGAACCCACACTGTAAAAGTTTCAGACTCCAAATCTGACCTCAAAGCAGTGACAATTGGAATACCACAGGGTTCAGTCCTGGGACCTCTCCTGTTTGGTATATACTTCTCTGAAGTACAGGCTAACACAGAAGGCCTCTGGCTAATGAAGTTCACAGATAACTGCAAACTAGGAGCCATAGTCAAGTGCCCAAATGATATGGACATCCTACAGAAGGGCCTCACTGAGACAGATGCCTGGTGTCAGAGCCATGGCCTCAAGTTCAATGCCAAAAAGTGCAGTGTCATCCCCTTTCGTAAAAACTCTGTACCCATGAACTACCACATAGGCAGCAATCTACTTAACACCGAATGTGTGATAAGAGACCTTGGGACCCAGGTGGACAGTAGTCTCTTCTTTGATAGTCACATCGTCACAATAGTCAGGAAGTCCTTCTACATGGCACACCTCATCATAAAAGGGTTCTCATCCAGGAAAAAAGAGGTCATTGTTCCCCTCTACTTGACATTCATTAGACCCATTATAGAGTACAACGTCCCTTTTGGAATGTTCCTCACAAGACATGTGCAGCAGCTGGAATGGCCACAAAAGTACCTCACAAAGAAGATTACTGGCCTCAAACAAATGCCCTACACTGACTGGCTCAAAAAAATTCAGCTTTACTCCGTAGCATATCGCCTACTCCAAGGTGATCTCTGCCTAACATATAAAGCTATGTCAAACCCAGAGCTGTTGGACATGCTACACCTAAAGAAATCTCAATCCCTCTGAGCTATACAATCTAGGGACCTAAACCTTGTCACCACAATAAATAGGACATGCTGGAGGGATAGATTCCTGTCCCAGAGACTTCCCATACTCTGGAACAGGCTACCCATCTATGTCAAGCAAAGTTCTTCATTAGCACTCTTCAAAAAAAATCTTGATGAGTCGATAGGAAATAAGAAATACACCCCCTGAATCAATTCTGTGTCTCTGCTCGACAGTGACACGGGAAAATAACTTTCTTGGGTGGCGTAAGCCAGGGAACCTTGTTGGCTAGGCTTACTTAGGCCCTTGGGCCAATAGCCTAGTACCTACCTATGAACCTATGAAATTAAGATTAAAAAAGAGAAAATGATAAAGCTTCAGGTTTAGATAGTTGAAGTGTGGAATTATAAAGTGAGCTTCCCTTAAGTATTTTATCATTACTAAGTGACATTTTCAGGTTAATTCAGAGTGATAAAATAATTTCTCCCTCATGGAAATGTTCTGTAATCTCACCTATAGTTAAGGAAAGTTTAGTTATTTAATTTCCTCATATAGACCTATTTTATTATTAAATGGAGACTATAAAATATCTGCTTCCATCTTCACTGCAAGATTAAGAGCTATAGTAGATAAATTAATTTATAAAGATCAAACTGGATTTATTGCCAATTAATTCATGTATGATATTATGAAAAGGGTAGTAATTATCTTAGATTTAGCAAAAGGAATGAATAAGAATTTGGCCCAAATTAGCTTAGATATCAAGAGAGCTTTTGATTCTGTAGATTAGAAATATATATTTTTTTAACTTTAGCATTTGCATTTCCAGAACAGTTTATTGGAATAAAAAAAAAATATATATATATAGAGAGAGACTCCAAAGCATATGTTAAAACTGAGTCTTTTATTTCACAAAAGGTTCACTTTAAACAAAGGCAAAAATCAAGGGTGTCTCTTGTCTCCTCTATTATTTGTATTAGTCATTGAACACATAGCTAGTAGAGGTAGCTAGAGCTAGTAAAAGGAATTTAAAAAATTGATGGATCCTCAATTAATGATGATTGTCAGTCTAAACTACAATATTTTGCGTATGATATTTTGTTAACTATATCAGATTTAAATTACTCATTTGAAGAAATAGATGAGGAAATTGAAAGGCTTCAAGAAGTATCACTGCTGAAATTTAATAATAAAAATGAAACTTCAGTGATCAATTACTAGATAGCAAGTTTAAAAATAAATATAAATATAATTGGGAAGTAAAAGATCTAAAATATTTAGGACTAAAACTCTGTCAAGACATGAGTAAGATTATTAGTAATAATTTTTAAAAAATAATTGAACATGTGTAACTTCTTATTAAAATGGAATTAATGTTTTTTTTTTTTACTTTAAAGGATAGGTTAGTACTTACTAAAATTATTATATTATCCAAAATTATAAACATATTGCATTCAATATCTTTAATACCTAGCAAAAAACTTTTAAAGAAAATGGAAAAATATTAACTTTATTCTTATGGTATCCTAAAAAGCCAAGAGCTGCTTATAAAAATCATATAAGATTATGAGAAAATGGCAGTATTATCATCCCAGATGTAGAATCTTTATTTCTATTGCTGCAAATTTTAACTCTATTATACCTTAGAAATATTCAACTTACACCAGTCTATAGAAAACCTTTCAGGAGCAGATTTTACTAATTTATTTTAAGTTTACCAAATTTCATAATAAAAACTGTTTTTTTTAACCACTTACCCCAAAACTATACTCATCTTAATGACATATTTCTTTTTATACATCTTTAAATAGTTATCTTATACTCCTGATTATTGACACTGTATAACATTGTATTGCTACTTAATGCCTTGTAATAATCCTGTAACACTGCTGTTTAATGCTAATTTATAATGAAAATTGTATAATATGTTGGAGCTTTTCTCCCAGGGCCTCCGCTGAAAAAGAGCTCTTCAGCTCAGTCGGACAATCCTGGTCAACAGATATAAAATAAATAAATAAATAATGATAATTTAGAATATGGTTAATAAAATTTACCTTAGAAGGAATTTCATTTCAGTCTTCATACTCTCCATATATGGAATCAATTCCTAAAACAATTAAAATACATTTTTTAAAACTCTGTTAATATCAAAATGGAAATGTTTCTGCTTTCCCATTGCACACACCACTAGATTTAAGTAAACGCAGAATAATGTTAAAATGAGTTTACTGAAAATGAATGGCTTAATATTATGGTCTGATTGCTTTGAAAAAAAGAAAAGCTAAGTCACCAGAATATTTAATGAAAGATTATAAGTTTGATGAATCTGTTAACAAGTTAATATTATCCATCAAGAAGAAATTAAATGATTTTGCAAATAGTAAGAGTGAATAGGTACAGAACACTAATCTCCCATTATATGAATATGTGAAGATTACCATCAAAGGTGAATTGAGATACAAAGGAAGCTTGTTCAAGTGACATATGTTAATAATAATAATAATAATAATAATAATAATAATAATAATAATAACTTTTTTGGATGGTTATGAATTGAGTGACTCAGTAGATTGTAAGAATAAAACTTTGTTAGGTAAATCTGTTAGTCAAACATCTTTATGTTTATACTACAGTGTTTTTATGTGAGAATATATACATAGAATTTTTGTTACTCCGTATAAAATCTCTAAGTTTAGTAAAATGACTTTTTCAGTCTGTTGGATATATAGTAAAGATGTTTTTAAAATTTGTAGTATTTAACTGTATAACAACTAGTATCTGTATGTTAGTAGTCTAGTAATCTCTTGGAGCTTATCTCCCCGGGACTCTACTGAAAATGGACATAAATCCAGTTAGACTATCCTGGTCAACAAATGTAAAATAAAATAAAATAAATAAAAGCTGATTGGACACACATGTTTATGGACTGTGAAAAAATACATGCATATTAGGAAGAGATGTGTATGTTTTTAAGGGGTCATACTGTAATAATTGTTCTTTCATTAGATCAATAATACTAATGAGAGTTCCACTTCATTTATCTGCAAAAGACAAACAAAAATGTTCTAGATTGTCCTGCAAGTAGCTAGAAAAGTTGTTACAAAAAGTGGAAATATAATTCAGTTCCTACATTCAAAGAATTTTTAAATTTAACAACAATACTATGTAAAACAGAAAAAGATGTGATCAGAATATGATATATACTTCACACTAAGACTTTTAGTGTTTGGGTTATTCTTGAAATGTTGCTATTGAAATACCACAACTCTTACTGGGTTAACTGTATAAGATTATATTGATGATTCAGTGTAATCCTAGTACTGTATAACAGTATATGATAACAGTATATGATATTGAATTTCTTCTTTTATGTTTATCTATTGCAAATGTGTTAAATTAATACATTTTTAAAGGTCTGATGAATAAGCCATACTTGCCTTTAAGCCCCTATGCTGTGAACAAAATTATTTAAAAAGTCCCTGAAGTCACAGACTAAATAGTGCTCCTTTTGAGAAAGTAAATCCTGATTCTAAGCATTCTCAGCAGTTACACCTTGCCAGATTCAAAGACCTGCCTGAACTCATACATCATAGCGCTGCATATAAACCACTGACATCACAGAAAGAAGTATATTGGATGCCTCATGAAGCACATACTTGTAGGTATTATATCAGTTTTGTGTTGGAATAGCTATGGCTCTCCCAAAATGGAGTCTGAGACCTCAAAAATGTGACCCTGTTAGCGTGCTTTTTTATCTTTGTTAGTTTAAGCCACTCTAGTCTGGCAGACATACATAACCAGATTCAAATCCCTGCCTCTCAAGCTCAACACTCTTGAGAACTGTGTACTAGGTATTTCTGCCACAGGAGGCTTTATGTGCATATATCAGACAGGATACAATTCTAGGTCCATAATAAAAAATGTTTTGAACAGCTTTTGAGGCATTAAAAGGGGCTTCAGCCATGTTACTATTCACACAACTGTGACTTAGCTAAATCAAAGTACTTCCTATCTTGAATTTATTATGGGCAGTTTAGGTACAATTGTTATTTTTTTAGATATTACTATTGGTTTTGATTTCTTAAATTATAACTTGATAGTAAAATTTGTAGGAAGGACCCAGCTGCCAATAATTATTTATATTTTACTAGTAATTTTCTTTTTTATGGAAAAAAAAAACATTCTAAAGGGTAGATTTATTAGAGCTTCTGGACTCACCACTAATGAGCCAATTTTTGCAGCTGAAATTGTTAATATTGTTGAACTTTCTAAAAGTCATTGTTATGATTTATGTGAGCTTCAGAATGCAACCCATTTTCTTAAAGAAAATTGTTAAGAACTTTATCCCACTATCCTAAGTGCTGGTATGGTGGAGTCTATAAACCTAATTATGACAAAAATATTTTAGTTTAGATATGTCAGTTGATGGCCATTATATCTACAACTTATTGGTGAATAATTAGAAAATGTTTCAAGCTAATAGTGATTTAGCTAATATTATTGGATAAAACCAAATATGCTATATAGTACTAATACATGTAACTCTAAATGGGTTATATACAGCGCAATTACGCCAGTGCTGTAGTTCATTTTACTTTGCTATACTCATGAGGAAGATAGGGAATCTTATTTTGGATCATTATTATGACATTAAGAATAAAAATAAAAATTATGCATTATATAGACATTTATCCCCCCCCCCCCCACACACACACACACACACACAGGAAATCTTGTTTTAGAACAAGTACACGCTGATATAAGATAAGGTGATTTCAGAACAAGAGTAGAACAAAAGGAAGCTATGTGGCAGTTCTGTTTACAAGCCAATAAAGAGCCAAGTTTAAATGATGGTATTAATCTAAAATGTTTTTAAATGAGAGAAGGCTTATGCCATTTAGATTTATATTTTTTTAGTTTAATTTTGGAATGCATGTAAATTAGTTATTTTTATATGGCAACTTGTTATAATATTGTTAATTGATATATTTAATATAATTGATTGAATATAATTGATCATATGTTTTCTAGGTTTATATACAAAATTTATTCTTAGTATCTCCTCATTCTGATGAAGTCTTTTATGTTGGCTGAAATTGCTAAATATTTTATTGTGTCCCATTTCTTGAATTGTTTTTATGTGGGTATATCACCCTTTATTGTATGAGCAACTTTTGTCAATATTATGTTTTACATATACATTTCCAGATTTGAACAACTTCATATCTAACTCCACTTGCTATATAACTCAGTATGAACTGTATGCAGCAAATGATAAGTCTAACACCATCCTCAGATAGAGCTGCTGAACTGATTATATCATTATTGTTTTGCAAAGGACATATCTATGCTAAAAGTGATGGAAGACCCCTTTTTTGATATAAATCAACAAATCAGACACATGGGTTAAGCCATTCCTAATTAGAGAAGACTCCCCCACATATTGATAAAAGTAAATCAGGGAGTAATTATTGGACTCAACCAACCTCATTCTAAGTACATAAGCTACACCACATTGTATTAACTGCAAGCACTACAGTAGAAGTCTGACTATATGTTCTAAAGACATGCATAAGTTCCACATTCCAAAGACATGCATCTGGAGCGTTTCTCCCCGGGCCTCCGCTGAAAACAGGCTCTGTGGAACCTAGTCAGACATTCCCGGTCAACAAATGTTAAATAAATAAAAAAATAAATAAATAAATGTGAAACATAGCACATTTGTAAGGATGACCTCTTGTGGTATAAATGTTTATTCTGAGTGGAAATGTGGACATCAGATCTGTGAGTGAAGCCACTCCTAACCAGCATTAGAAACACACACACACACACACACACACACACACACACACACACACACACACACACGCACACACACACATATACTACTTAGTTACATTACACAAGTTAGAGTACATTGTATCAACCACAAGGGACACAAACATCTGAATACAACTGTGTGGTAGAGCACATTTGAAAGGATGACCTCAGAAATTATATTGTATTTTATACATGTTGCTGATTATGAATGTGTTTAGACAAACTGAAAAACTGCAATGTGTTTATCACAAGTAATTAAAGACTGTTCAGATAATTTATATGTCCTTTAATTCATGGACATTGTGGTATTGCTGCTATATAGCTGTTTCTCATTATGGTCTATTGACTTTGTCAATTATGGATTATAATCACAGTTGTCAAACAGTGGAGTGACAGCAATCATTCCTGACTGTTCATCTCAGGATCAGTTGGTGTGTCATTGTGAATATTTTATGAGTGTATAATGTGCTATGTAAATAAAAAGCATGTGTGTCAAACATATGAAAGGATAATACTTAATACCTCTCAGTAAGTATGTGTGCAAAGTTCCCACACCATTGCACATTTGCAAGCATAATATGTTAGAGTACATACATCATTTGCATTAAGTATCGTTTAGTCAGCATCACAGTAGAGTCAAGATCTCTTCATAGGAAAATACATTAAAACATATATAAGTAATATAAATGGGTCTATATTATAACAACGGACGATCAGATTTTCAAACGCTGTTATATTGACCCCTAAATGATGAAAATCCAAAACTGCAAACAACCAGAACAGCGTTTTTTTCCCCAGAGGAAAAAATCACCGTTTTCAAAAAAAAAAAAAAAAAAAAAACTAAACACTAAATAAAGTGGGGGGGGGGGCTTTGCCCCACACCTCCCCATACCCCCTTACTTAAATATACCAACTCTGAGATCACACTACAGTGGAGAAAACGGCACAAACTGGACGGGTGGCCCAGTGATTTCTTTGCCTGGGAAAAAATTTGCTGTTCCGGCTGTTCGCTATTTTGCCGGTTCGATATGTAGTGTTTGCTGTAACAGCATTCATTCATCTGATCGTTCACTGTTCTAAAGTAGATCCATACAAACTACATTTTTTTTACAAAACTGACAGCATGCCACTGTCAAACTAATTCATGCTAATGATGGCAAAGTATTACAGCATGTGTAATTATTTATTGAAATTCTGAAATTAGAACAGGAATTAACAGTGGTCTATGGTGCCCTATGCCAAGCATCTCACAAATAAGGAGTACAGACATACAGACACTTCAGATTTGAAGTCATTTCATAAAAAGATGAGTGCCATGTTAGCATTTTCAAAGTCATCACTTATATGTGTCATAATCATTCTGTGAAGTATTCATTGTGCCTAGTGTTATATAAATGGCATCCCATAAACCCCTGCTTTTACCAGATGTCTTGCACTTACTACTGAGAAGCTATGAGCAGGGTCGATATCATTGTGAACCACATACAGGATTATCAGTCTGCCTTTCCACAGTGCAGTGTGGCTAAGCACAGTAGCGTGAGGGGCAACAGACTAATGCAGCTGAAGGCAAAAAATAAACAGTTTTGGCCTTAAAACATGAACTGTCATTCATCATCAGTTACAGTTGCTGCTCAGTGCCAGGCATTGTGCTAATACGGAGGACAAAAAATGGTGAGGCAAAAGGTTGGGAGCAGAGAGATAGGGAGAGATGAAAAGAGATATGATAACATTTTTATGCATGGTCAGTTTCTAGCCATCTTTGTAATATGTTACTCTTAAATTTGTCATCATGATGATTCTGACATGTTCTGTACAATAACTTCTTCATAAAGAGGGAGCAAGCAGAGGCAGGATAGCGTAACAATGATCAAGACATACACAGGATAATGAGGGGTTAATTACATATGTAGCCATTAGTTCTACACATAATATTAATATGAAAAATATTAAATTATGTTTTACATACTTCTGTATTCAAGTCTTTGTCACTATGCAAAAATGCATACTACAGTCCTGAGAATTTTCATTGCAGACCACACAGGAACTCATAGTTCTCATAGTAATACTCACACATTTGAGGGGACGCTGACAAAAGATAGATGGCCAGATTCAATAAAGCCTACATGGTAGTACACTGTTTTAGACTCAGTAAGTGGCTCTATATGGTGTGTAGAGCTGTGCAAATAAGGTAAATACAGTGGCATGCTAATTATATCATAAGCAGCTGAACTGTATGCTAATCAACCAATCCAAGATGAAAGGAGCTATTCAACAAGCTATACAGCAACTGTATAGACTCAGTGTTGGTTTTCCCTGTGAACTCCAAAACCTATTGGAATACAGCCACATAAATGAGTCTACACAGAAACAATGTTAGGGGCTGCAATTGCTTTAATTTATGTGTATGTGCAACAGTCTGAAGTCTATGCTACTGCTGCTAATAGACCAAGACCAAGAAGGAGAAGAGTTTTCAGACCCCCAGGTAACTTATCACAATGTACATGACATGGAAACTGTAGAGCACTAGCAGGTGGATAGAGACACACTACAGGAACTCTGCAACCTCTGTTGTCCTCATCTCAGAGCCAGGGCAAACCAAGAGGGAACTGATACCAGTGGACACAATCTGTAGAATTTTAGCTACAGGTACCTTTCAGAGACCAACAGAGAACCTCCACAATTCTCACAAAGATTGGTGAATACATCAATCAAAAGATGCATAATTGGTATAAAATAACTCTGTTTCTTAAAGGGATTCAGTGTAAGGGCTTTCAGTGTAAGGGCTTCTTGCTGAGGAAACACTAAGCCTAAGTTAGCATTTCTTACAAACAATTCCAAATCAGTGATCATATCAGTAATTGGACTTCCTCATTAAGCACTCAGAAAGCATTAAGGACACTATGTGAGAATCCATGCATAGAAATTTGCCCAGCAGACAAAGGTGGAGGTCTTGTCTTTATGGACAAACAATATTATTTAACTAAAATGTATCAGATGTTAGAGGATGCCAATACATATATGCCTCTCCAGAGACACCAAATGGAAGGTTTGATTAATAAAGTTGAATTTTATGTCTATGGCTTCCATATGACCTGCTTAATCTATTTAGATATGTACAAGTATTTTTCTATTGAGCATCCAGTTGTACCTATTTTATACAGTTTACCTAAGGTACATACACATTTGAATGACCTTCCACCCCATGCAGCCAATTGTCTCTAGTAGAGGCTGGGTGACAGAATCGTTACCCATTTTTGTGGAAAGAACACTGCACCCTATTCTAGATGGTGTACCTAGTGTCCTGAAGGACACCAACAGTTTTAATGAGACTTGTATGCATGGTATAAAGACTTGGAGGATATTGAAAATTGCTTCTCGTTACCCTTAACATAAATTCATTAATTACTTTTATACCAAACAATTTTGGTATTGAATGAGTTAGAATGTTTTTATCTAGAAGCAGCAATTTCTCCACAAATAACATGATCCTGATATGTATGCTTCTTAAACTTGTTCTGGAAAATAATGCATTTATTTTTGAAGATGAATTTTCTCTGCAGTGTGTTGGAGTAGCCGTAGGCAAGGTTTTTGCCATTTCCTATGTGAATCTAGATTTAGCACAATGGGAATATGAGAATATTTATTCTAATTATCCTTTTATTGATAACATTAGATACTACAGATGTTTTGTGGATGACATCTTTTTAGTATGGAGAGGTACATCTGATAGCTTCTTGTACTTACTTCATTGATAATTTACATATCACAACATTTTTTTTAAGATTTACTCATCACTATTCTAAGGACTGTATTGAATTCTTAGATGTTACTGTTGTAAAGGATGCATTTGGTGGGGTAGAGATGAATTACAAAAAGCCATGTAAGAGAAATAACATCCTACACAAGCTGAGTATGTATCCTAAACAAGTAACTCAGAATGTATTGAAGGGACAGGTTCTTAGAACATTGAGGCTTCCCAACAAGGATAGCATTGCTGATGAATGTTTGGATCAGATGTCTGATTGTTTTATGTTAAGAGGTTATTCACATACAGAAGTACTCAAAGCAGCTACTGAGGTATGCCTGCTGAGGGATACCAATGCACAAACAAACTTCAAAGCACATGATGAAGGCGAAGCTGTAGCCTGTTCATCTGTTAGACATACTGCCGCCCTTCACATTGTGCTTACATAGTCCAATAATATAGGAGTGATATGTGAGATCATAAAGAAGAATTGACCAGTGCTTAGGACTGAAAATGTGATCAAGAAGGCATTGGGACCTGTATCCAAGTTTTCTTTTTGTAACAACAAATCATTAAAATGAAAATTATGTAAAAAACAATCTAAATGTGTCAGATCTGTCCACTCCGATTGCACTGGAGCTTCTCTGTGCCAATCCTGTCAAGCATGTAAATATATTTGGGTTACGAGCTCCATTGAACACCCTTCTCTGAGTTATCATATTTATTTTGATTTATATGCTGGTTGTAAATGTTTAAATGCGATTTATTATGCTAAGTAAAAAGCCTGCAGTAGCTTTTATGTCAGAAAAAAACACAGATTTTAAAAGAGAGTTCTAGATTATATAGGTGACATTCAGAGTAAAAAATCCACAAATGCTTTAGCTAGACATGCAATTGACTTTGGCCCTGCACATTGTTTTAAATTTACTGTTTTAGACATTATTGAATGAACCACTAGAGGGGGTGATATTAAAAATATTATGGAATGTACTAATCTCAGATGGATCATTTTACTTAAAGCTGATTTCCCTCCAGGTTTGAATGACACTATCTAGCAAACCAGTCTTGCGAGCACGTGGATTAAGTCGTTGGTTTTATTGGTTACCTCTTAATGAATTAAGTTTTTTTAAGAATGGGGTTTTATGAATGAGCTCAGGTTACCTCATCTGTAGTAGGAGACATGTGACTTGTTTTGTTTTTATGATTGGTCAGTTTGTATTTTAAGTATTGAAGCACTTTCATTGTTGTTTTATGGTCTGAAGAAGAGGCTATCACCATGAAAGTGCTTACCTTCTTTTATTGGCTTTTATAGGATTTATATTAAATGTTTTGCACATTCTAGTTGTGATGGTTGAGTTTATTTTATGTTGTTCACACATACCTCTCAACCGTACTGAAATCCCTGGCATTTACCATTTTGGTAGTTGAAATAATAGGCTGTCATGAATTCCCAAATGACCCCTTTAAATCCTGATTCTTCTTTTTTTTTCATTTTTATGTACATGCTGAGGTCAGCACATATCATCGTAGTATCAAGCATCATCAACATGCAAGGGCACAGCAATGGTGTAAAAATACAGTGGGGAGATTAAAAATATGTTTATCTACTTTATGGATGTGGTTAACTACCGCTGGTTTGTCAGGCAGAAGATCTTGAAGACATTTTGTCCATTTTCTACATTTTAAAAGGACTGTTTGGTATGTGAATAGATTGATTCTACTACACAGATTTATTTATTTGTTAGGGGTTGCAGCCTGTGTGTTCCTCTTAAAGGGTGTGTGGTTTTCTGTCAGATTACAAGGGCAGCAATTACCACAAAATGACAGACATCTAAGTTTCTGAGTTCATTTGTATCATTCAGGAAATACAAGTTAATGCAAACCCGATATTTCTTTGAACAGGAATAAAAAAATTTGCCCATGATTCTGACACTTTACTTCCATAATTAATCATTATGGATATGCAACATGTACCACAAAATAAATCCTCTTTCTCTATCTTACCTTTCCATATGTTGCCTCATGTTTTGGTCTGTTCCTCATATGATTTGAGGTTTTCTTGCAAATCATTAAGGACTGAGGTCACTAAAAAATGACAGACATTTCAGTTTCATATTCCATATTCTTCACAAGATGCATGCTAACAGTGCTAACACAAAACATGTAATTCTAGCAACTTCCTAAATTTATAACAGCAATATTTAAAGTGTGTCTTTACTTTAGAGTTTTGTTCCCCATCTTTTTTTTTTTTTTTTTGTTTTTGTGGTAGGAGGTATGATCCTCACACTCATCTGGCTTAAGAAAAGTAAATGATTCCATGCCATATAAACCAGGCACAGCTCCTGCATACTGACAATTCTGAGAAACATCAGCCACACCTCCAGGAAGACAAAGATAGCTCTGAAATGGGTGGCAACAAGCTCCCTCCACCACATTGCTTAACACCCTCTGGAGAGCATAATGTCTGGGATCCCTGTATGGTTTCCGCCTGCTTTCTGCACAACACAGGAAGCAATCACTGACAACAGCAATTAACTAACTGTGAAACAATGACACTAATCTATAACAATTTACAGCAAAATAAATATACAGATAAACTGAAGCAGTGGAAGTTTTATAACTGCAGAATAAAGTTAGACTTATGTGGGCATTCAAAAATGTATTCAAGAAATAGCCATTCCAGTTTTAACATCGGTTTTGCAGAACTTTCAAATTTAATAATGTATAGAGAAAAGATTGAAGAACATCACTATGCTACTGTAATGGCACAATACCAAAGACACCCATTTAAATAATTTTAGGAGTTCCTTCCTCACTGATAAGTATTTACTGTAATACACCCACCCCAAATTAAATAACCCCAACTTTTCTACACAGAGCTTAAAACTACTATAAAAATAATGTTCTGAGACTGCTCTAAATAAATACAAAGCTTCCTTAGCTATCAGTTACAATACAACCCCAAGTTCATTAAGAATTCATCCATATTTACATCACTAAGCGACTTCTGGCCAAAATACTTTTAATTCCAACCTGCATCTTTCAGTCAGCTTATAAATGATGACTGGGAGTTTTGTTGATATTAGTCTGGAGTGCTACATCTGGGAAAAAGCCCATCTTTTGGGGTAAGTGATCACTGCTTCTTCTCTAACAGCAGGCAAGAAAAGCATTTTGACGTATTCACACATTTTCTTAATGTTAACAACGCCTGTTAGCAAAGGGTGGGTTATCATCACCAGCTTTTGGAATGATTATGAAGCCAGAAAGAGAAAGACCTCCAGGTTTACAGTTTATGGTTGTAGCATACATGCAGACAGTGCTGTAGGAAGTCAGAGTCAAACTTGTGTCCATACTTCTCAACCTTTTAATGTAAGAAGTCTGGACAAAGTCTAAAATAATAGAGGGACAAAGGCCCATAATTAGGGACAGAATCTAAATATTGCACTTATAGACTTAAAAAAACTGCTAGAATAACCAAATTTGTGCTAGCATGCATTTTAGAGCAGCATGGATTCTGAAATTCAAATGAATGTCATTATTTAGTAACTTCAGTCCTCAATAATTTACCAGAAAACCACAAATTTTATGAGGAACAGACCAAAAATATGAGGCAGAAATCTGGAATTTCTAGAAAATCTGGACAGTTGAGAGCTATGCTAGCACCTTTTCACTTACTCAACAGATGGATATCTTCCCCATATTTTTTTTACTTTTCCTGGCACATAGTAAACATTTCTTTTTCCCTCCCAGTAATCACTAACTAGTTAATCAGTGACCTGTAAGTACACTGCCAACACTACCATCTCTTGCCAGCCTGAAGCCATTCACATCACTTAGTAAAGGAGCCAGGAGGCAGGTGTTTGAGTCACAAGACAGACGTCATGAGTCTCATCAGTTGGGGTTAGTCCCGTAATTTAAAATTACAGTATATAGGTTAATAGGTTCATAGGTTGGTACTAGGCTATCTGCCCTAGGGCCTATACAAGCCTAGCCATAACAATTCCCTGGCTATTTCTTCCCACAGTATTTACTTCCCTGGACCTCTGTCTGGGCAACTGACGTGATCCCCGGGGTGAATTTCCTATCTCCCATCCAATCATCAAGGTTCCTTTTGAAGAGGGCTAAAGAAACACTCTGCTTGACATGTATGGGCAGTCTATTCCAGCGTCTGGGCAGTCTCTGGGTCAGGAACCTACCCCTCCAGCATGTTTTTTTCATTGTGATGACAAGGTTTAGATCCCTGGAGTATGTGTCTCTGAGGGATTGGGATTTCTTTAAGTGTAGCATGTCCAACAGTTCTGGGTTTGACATGGCCTTGCATGTTAAGCAGAGATCGCCTCTGAGTAGAAGATATGTGACAGAGTATAGGTGGAGTTTTTTTAGATGGTCAGCATAGGGCATCTGCTTTAGTCCTGTGATTCTTATAGTGAGGTATTTCTGTGGCCTTTCCAGTTGTTGCAGATGTCTTGAGAAGTACATACCAAACAGGGTTTTGCATTCTATAATGGGTCTAATGAGGGATGTGTACAGTGGGACAATGACCTCCTTTTTTCTGTATGAAAAGCCCTTAGTGATGAGGTGTGCCACACAGAAGGATTTCCTGACTGCTGTGATGATGTGGTTATCGAAGGTGAGACCACTGTCCACCTGTGTCCCTAAGTCTCTTATCAGACTTTTGGTGTTTAGTGTACTGCCACCTATGTGGTAATTCATGGTTTATGTTTTTTCACAAAGGGGATAACTATGCATTTCTTGGCATTGAGCTTGAGCCCATGGCTATGGCACCAAGCATCTGTTTCTGTAAGGCCCTTTTGTAGAATATCCGCATCATTTGGGGATTCAGTAATGGCTCCCACATTGCAGTCATCTGCAAACTTTTGGCTCCCACATTGCAGTCATCTGCAAACTTTGTTAGCCAGAGTCCCTTAGTGTTGGCCTGTACTTCAGAGAAGTAGATGCCAAACAAGAGTGGTCCCAGGACTGAACCCTGAGGTACTCCACTTGTCACTTGTCTGGAGCTGGATTTGGAGTCGGCTACTTTTACAGTGTGGGTTCTGTTAGTAAGCCAGTTGGCAACCCATCAAGTGATGTAGGGATTAATGCCCAGCTTAATAATTTTTTCTATGATTCCAGAGTGGGGGATGGTGTCGAAGGCCTTGGTGAGGTCCAGATAGGCTGTGTGGACCACCTTACCCTTGTCGACAGCTCTGGAGACTGATTTGAAGAAGTCAATCAGATTCAGGAGATAAGATTAGCCCTTCAGGAACCCAAACTGCATGTGGTCCAGTATTTGAAGGTTGACTATGTCTTTGTTTATAAGTTCCATGATAATACGTTCCATGGCCTTGCAGATCAGGCTCATCAGACTGATGGGGCAGTAGTTCCTGGGATCCAAGGTGGATCCCCCCTTGTTGAGTGGGATAATTGTAGCTGTGAGCCACTCAGTGAGCACAAAGCCAGAGGTGAGGCTATGATTAAACATGACACTTAGGTGAGGTGCCAGTTCATTTTGTAGTTCATGTAGTACACAGCCTAGGATGTTATCTGGTCTCATGGATGCTGTATTTTTAGCTTTGGAGAATGCATTTGTTACCATTGTGGTCATTATTACTGGAATTTGGGAATCTGTCGGTATTGAGATGGGTCCTTTAGGGGGTGAAAGAGGTGTGAATTTTGAACTTAATCAATCTGACAGGATATTGGCAATATCCTTGGGATCAGTATATTTAATGCCATTTTGTTGTAGCTCGGAGCAGATCTGAGCATTGCCATTTAGATTCTTGACATAGCTATAGAATGTGTTGTGGTTATCTTTGGAATCTTTAGCAATTTTATTTTCTTAAACTAGCTTTGGAGGATTTTATGAGGGATCTCAGCTTCTTACTGAGGCTGGTAAGGGAATTTTTTGCATCCTGGGATTTTCCTCTTTTCTGCAACAGTTTTTTCCTTTTGTTGTAAAGTTTGTTTATGGCAAGGAACCACCAGAGTGGCTTCCTTTATTTGGAGAAGAGTGTCTTGGTTCTGTTGGGGATGGCACGATTCATGCACGAGTGGATGTGCTCGTACAGTGCCTTAGTGTAGGATTCAGCAGTCGAACTTTCAGTTCATGTCTGCATGGGTGTCATGAAGTTTGTCACTTCTGACTTGAGTAGCATAAAGTTGGTTTTGGAAAAGTTTTTTTATGGAGGTTTCCTTACTTGGGTGGTGGGATTGGTATGTGGATGTCAAGGGTGATTAGCTTATGGTTAGACCTGACCAATGAGGGGGTGAGCATAGGTGTGGAGTATCAATTTCCCATGTTGGTAATGACCAGGTCTAGGATATTGGAGCCCCTAATGGGACTAAGGATTAGTTGATCCAGGGCATTGGAATTTATGAATTCCAAGAACCATTGGGCAAAGGTGTTGGTACATGAGTAGTTTTCCCAGTTAATGGCAGTGTAGTTGAAATCACCCAGTATTAGGGTGTTTGGTTGTATCTTAATATTTTCCAGTAAGTTTAGAAAGATGTAGTGAAAATCTTGGGGTATGGTGGGGGATCTGTAGCAAGCTACGATTTGGATTGCAGTCTTACCTAGTGTTAGCTGCACCTGGAGAATTTCAGATGCATTGTGTTGGGCAACTTGCCTGGAGGTGTGAATATCCTTGGTGAATATGGCCACTCCTCCACCTTTAGTGTTTCAATCCTGGTTTGGTGGCCAAAAAGTGTGTTAAGAGTTGTAGCCTGGTATTGCAGGGGTGCTCCCTGGAGCCTTGAACCATGTCTCAGTTACTGCACAAATATCGATGTTCTCCATTTTTAGGAGTGCCTCGAGAGAGTGCATTTTGAGGTTTAGACTTCTAGCATTGAGTAGCATTACCTTCAGATTTTGCATGCTTATACTTGTTAAGGTGGTGGTTTTGTCCTTTGAGCTTTGCTTAAATAAGGCACTATAGGGGTGGCAAGAGCCTCAGCCAGTAACCTAAATCTCAGGGGCGACAGGTGCAGACCATCTCTGGCAAAGCATCGTGGTCTGTCGATCATGTCATCCCAGGCAGAGAGATACTGGATCCCCTTTGAATGACACCAGAAGCTTAGCCAATTGTTGAAGTCAATCATTTTGTCCTTATACTGTGGTATCATTCTGGGTTTATTTACTTTAACACAACATTTTTTTTATTTTGCAGACATGTATATTTATAGTGATATTGTTAATTGTTTAGGGTACAAGTGATTTCTGACTTTACCACCTTATATATGTGGTTTTTAAGCGTTTTTTATGGTGGCAAGCAAAGCTACTTTTCTATCATAATTTGTAGTAGGGGTAGTCATGGTTTAGATTAGGTGACATGTGCCCCTGGTTTTTACTTATTTATTTTTATTTTAAAAAATTATTACTGCGTTTTTCAGAAATTTGATTTTTTTATGGTAGTTTATTCACCTGTTTACCAATTTTCATTTGTATTAATGGATATGTTTTAGTCAGTACATTCGTTTTCTAATTAATATTAATTGCCTTCACTTAATTGTTAATTGTTGATGGTTAGGGTTTTAATAGTGCATTGTGGTACTGTGGTAATTGTCTGAAGAAGTTTGCCTATTCGGCAAACGAAAAGCGCTTAATTAAACTTGGTTCCTGTTTTAGTTCAACCTGGTGGTTTTACTTCTTTGCATCCAATTACTTTGTTATCGGGACTATTCAGTGCCTTGGATTACTCCTTTTCTGGTTCACTATTTTGTTTTTATCATTCTGGGTGAAGGCAGGATGCTACTCAGAACTAGGGTTATACCTGCCTAGGCCACATGATCCAAGTGCTCTTCCATGTCTTTTTTCATGTAGTCCATGGAGGTACATCTCAAGTCATTCACTCCAACATGGACAATGACAGAGTCATATTTGTACTTGTTGTGGAGTGGCTTGAGTGCATGCATTATGTGGTGGATCCTAGCACCCGACAGGCAGGTGACTGTAATCTTATCCTTGTTCAACCTGGTGAGTGGGACATCAGTATGCCTGACTATACAGTCACCTATGACTAAAGTGTTGGGTATGCTGCTTTGCCTTAGGGGCTGTTGGTTGGCACACTGGTTTTGTGAGCTATGTGACTCTTTCTTTGTGATTGTTGTCTGCATTTCAGCTTCAGAAGTCCTTGTTGCTTTGGTAGGTTAATATTAAGGGCCTCGACATATGTGGGTTTAGTGTTGCTATGTGTGGGTGTTGGTGGTGTGGGTTTAGAAGGGTTATGTGTTGCTTGAGGTGTAGTGCGGGTGTTAACCTTCTCCTCTTGACTAACACAATCTTGGGTGGAGAGATCTTTGCTTCCAGTTTGGAAATGTAAGTGCATCTCTCACAGTATTGGGTGGTAGGAGGAGAGGGTTGTCTGTGTACATGAGGCAATTGCTGTATTGCCCCAGTATGCCCAGATTCACCAGGTGGACAGGAGAAATCACCAGAAGCTGACCCTTGGACATGCCTGGTTTGATGCATTTTTTTTTTTTTTTAAAGCATAAGAGCTGTTTTCCAGACTGCGGTAGTGGTGCTGCAGTAGCGTTGTCACCTCACAGTAAGATGTCCTGTTCGATTCTCAGCAAAAGCATCTTCTGTGTGGTGACATGCGTGAATGGGCATACTTTCGTTAAAGGTTGTATGTCAGGGCTGGCAACTCGGTATGTAAAAATCTGCTGCCAGTCATTAACGGACCAGAGTTCCGCTGTGGCGACCCCTAACTGGGAAAAGCCGAAAGATACAACAACATGATAGCTGTTTTCCCTTACCTTAGCAAGTTACTTTGCAATCATAGGTTGTTTAGTGCCTATGATTAATTTATTCTTATTAACAAGGAGAGTTGAGTGCTTGTATCAGTTTAAGACTTCCTAGTGCTATCCAGCAGATTTTAAAGCAAGTGCTAGACACAGGGATGCTTAAAGGTAAGATGAAAAAAAATGGTTTATCCTAAACACTGCAGTGCGCACTAGAGGAGTTAGATGTGAAAGTAGGTAACTTAAGTTTTACCTGTCTAAAAAGTTGTTTTAGTGGAGAGTCACTATTTTCAAGACAGCAAGACAGATTGAAAGGAGGTGGTCACTTTTGTATTCTGCTGCTATGGAATACAGTAAGATGGCCATTAAATTTAAATAGTTGAAGGAGTGTTATTTCACAAAATGAAAAATTTGTGCTTACTCACACAAGCCAGTAAAAACAGAGAAGAAATGAGATATATGGTCAAATTAACATAAGGGGAAGGCAACTAGAAAGATAGTGGTGGTTAAGAACAATACAGTAACCAGGTGGGACTGTGGGGAAAAAAACTTCTGCCTGACTCACAAGAGACAGAGCTGTGGTCTCTTTTCAAGTTTTAATATGCAGTTAAAAGCATAATACAAGTAAAACACAAGGTAAATAAAACAAATCACAGTATTCAAAATAGAAAAAGGTAATAAAGTAATACAACAAATAGAAAGCAAACTAACCTTTCCCTCACAGCAAAGTGTAGTAGAGTCTGGATGAGCCTTTCTAGTAAAGCTCTGAAATGTTTTATTTTACCCCTTAAATAGAAGGTTTAGTTCCTAGCCCTACCCCCTCAGTTCATAAATGATTAACCTTAACTGACCTGTTCTATTGACCTGTACTAATTTCTGCCTGACTCACAAGAGACAGAGCTGTGGTCTCGTTTCAAGTTTTAATATTCAGTTAAAAGCAGAATACAAGTAAAACACAAGGTAAATAAAACAAATCACTTGATTCAAAATAGAAAAAGGCAATAAAGTAATACAACAAATAAAAAGCAAACTAACCTTTCCCTCACAGCAAAGTGTAGCAAAGTCTGGGTGAGCCTTTCTAGTAATTTTTGAAGGCTCCTTCAAAATGAATGCACCAATTTATAAAACAGTGAGAAATGTGGAAAACTACATTTAAATCTTCTTTGTTAATCCTGCTTTTATGTTGTGTTGTCTTCATGACATTCTGCAAGTACAACACAGAAGTTAACGAGCAGACAGAATGTCAGCAGCATTGTTTTGTACTTGAAAAACACAATTTTGTTTTTATTGTCTGTTGTTTAGGCTTTGGGGTATGTGCTCTCAGTTTTGCACTAGAGTTTCTGTCTGAGCCTACACAAGGCAGAATAATGGAGTTTTGGTAGATGTGTAATAACTGACTGGTGCTGGGTTGTAATTGAATAATTCTTGATGCAGCCTCACTGATCTTTTAGTCAATAAACATGGGTTTAGGAGTAGTTAGGGTATCCATTTAAAACATCATGTACATACAAGAAACAAAACATGAATAGCAAGAAAAAGAAACATCGTAATATATGCACACATGTATCACTAGACTTCTTGGCATACCTCCCAATCTTTCAGAGCAAGAAACCTGGACAAAGCTAAATATAATGGTGGGATAAACTAAGATAGTTGCTAGAATAAAAGGTTTTGCATTAGTATTTTATTTTCTGAGAGATATGAAGTCTGACATTATTTATTATTATTTATTGAAGTCAGTCTTCATGTTGGTATCCCAAAACGTGGGTGGGGTTTCATGATTATGCATCAAATTATATGTTAATTAGTATCCCCGTTTTTGGCCAGTTGTACACAAAAAGCTCAAGCATTCACAAACAGGTGCTGGAATTATTTTTCAAACTGCAAGTAATCTCTTTCATTCCAAAAAGCATTTACAAGGAACTTTGGCCAGTTGTACCTACTTTTCATGGGCCTTTGTCCAGATTATTGATGTTTCCAGGTGGAGAGGTATGCCCTTACTGTGTTCTGAAGGTTCATTGGAGTAAGAGTTCAAATCCAGACCTATGTAGAAATATTTCATGTATATTAACAAACAGTTTGAAGTGTTTATTTCATAGATTGCTTTATTTCGTTTCATCTTCCTTTCCCTTTTATTTATTTATTTATTTATTTATTTATTGCCAGTGTTTGCATGGTGCAAAACATAGCACAAACAAGGGAAATGGAGAAAATGAATATCAGGTCTGGCAGTGTTTATCTCATTTGTGTGACATTTAGTGTGCAAACCTGGACTAGTGGCCCACACAGGAAATGGACATTACAACTACACAACACCTGCAGACAGGGCAGCTGTAAAAGTGCAAAGGTAAAAAAACAATACATTGTTGCAATTTTTATTTTCCATCAGGCAATGCCTTGTGCTGCAGTTAGCAAGGTTCTCCAACACCAGCAGTCATTGAACAACTGAAGACCGGATGCAGACAGCCAATAATTGAAAATCAATGCATTCAATTAATTCTGTTGGGCACTGTGCAAACGAGCTAAGCAGCATTGAATGGCAGTTAACACAGAGAATTTAAGAAGGAGTGGGGAATTAAGGAAATGTCATGAAACTAGTCCTGTGTCAGCAAGTGTAAGTGTAGAGCTGGGTTACAGATGGTCATGGGTTCTAGTACAGGGTGTGCAACCTATTTTTAGTGTTGTGACAGTTGGTTTATAGCAATGAACTGAAAAATAGACAAGTGTTATTTCAACAATCTTTTGGCAACAGGTGTAAGTGTAGGACTGCCATACACATGGTCCTAGGTTCTAATACATTTTTGCTGTTGTTCCACTTCCCATTATATTCACTCTCACTTATAACACTTTAGATAGTGGAGCTGATATGAATTATATGTATGAGGGATAATACACCCTTATTGTGTTTTCAGATGCATGACTGAGGGTATACTATCTACTGTAGTTATGTAAGTATAATTCCATTATCTGTACTTGCATGGCCTTCACAATTACATAAGACACATACACAACTGGATCTATATACAAGAACCTTGTCAGGTCACACACATACATGTGTAACACCTTAAACTGTCAGCTGTATTTATGAATGATTCCTAACTCTGTCTGAGCAACACTTCTTCTGTGGAAAAGATGGGAAATAGACAAAAAAATGCTTTGGACGTTATACCTAGGTTTGAAGCCCACAGTTTAAAAATCAAGTTTATCAGTGTATAAAGCCAAAAACAAATGTGTCGTGCCATGCCATTTATGCCCCCAGTGCATGCCTGCAGACTTAACTCACCTAAAAGTTACCTTCAGATTTTCAATATATATTTCCAGCTACATCAGCAGACACCTGTCAAACTAAGGTCAAGCGTCAGATTAAGGTTCCTATTTCAAATATTTATTTTCTCCCTACTTGGCATTGCTGCTCTCCACTTAATTTTTTGTACACATGGTAGGTATCATTGTGCAGGTTTGTGCACTATTAGTAAATGCAATAACTGGAATTGGTAGGAAAACATTAGTTGTCATCACTTTAGTTCAGTTGTTAGACATGTCTAGAGTTAGTGGGGAAGCTGCCCAGTTTAGGGCACAGAGGTGGGGTGTCCAGAAGTCCAGGATATTTATTGGACTCTTGGTAAAGCACAGCAGTCAACGGCTTCTGTGGGTGGACTATTCTGGCTCCCAGTACAAGTCTGAGGCATGGAGTAGCTTGGCTCAGGCTGTACCCAGTGCTACTGGAATCCCACATATGGGAGAACAGTGTTGGCATCATTTTATTGACCTACAGGGGTGCAAAAGGGATACCCTCAACCATTGGTTGACTGTATCTGAAACTGCAGATATCCCACAGCTGTGTAAGTATTATAATAAGAGAGTATTTGTAATACTTAGAAAGCTAAATATAGGCAAGACTGGTATGCATAATGATCTTCTGTTCTTTTCTCTTCTTTCCTTAGCTAATGCCAAACTTGAGTTTAATAGATGGGCTCATGTTGCCTGAATGGAGAGACTGAGGGAAGCAAGTGGTTTCTATGCAGCACAGGAGAAGTATTATTGTAGCTGTAAAAGTTAAAGCTAGTCTTTTGTTATATACAGTTGTAGCAAATTGAGCATGCATATCCTAACTGTAAAAGCAAGTATGCATGCATTAGTCTGTCACACAAACCATCTTTAGGAGTCAAATATAAAACTGTAGTCAGAGGTTGTGGGTTGAAATACCATGACTCAAAACTATATAATACTACATTACTTTATTAATATTTACATTAAATTAAACTCTATACAAGTGGCATAAATGTCCTACTGTTAACTGTAATCTGTATAATTAAAACATGCATATGTGCAATATATGCATATTTCAAGGATTACTGTCAGCAATCTGTTGTTATAGTGTGTATTTGTTAGGACATATAGTTAAAGGTAATATTTCAGATAAAATAGTTGTATATTTAATGGATTGTATATCACATATGATGGTACTAATTTTATTTTTTTCTCTCATCTCAACCCTTATCTCTCTTTTTTTATTTTCTGTGTGTTGTCAAAATGTGTCCATGTCATCTATGTGTACCAAATCACTAAATGCTACACAGCACATAGAGGTAAACCAGCTCCAGTGGATCACCCTACCCCTGTTCTGCAAACTGCACCACCATGGCCCAGCATGTCTGGGACCCAACCTGACAGCACTACTTCTGTTGCCATTGCACTATCTGCACCATCAGGTAGGACTATCCCAGCAGCTGGTGCTGTGGTACCCTCTGGGAGCAGTGGCAGAGGTGTGGATTTCATCAGCCATCAGAAGATGTCAGCGTTGATGCATAAGGTTGTGCACCACACCATTGGTGTATGCCTATGACAAATGGAGAGGCTGTTGTCCCTCATGGAGGAGAAGACATCGGATGCTCTAGCCACCAGTCCAGTGGAGTAAGGGGACAGTGATGACAGTCCAGTGGGTGAGGACTCAATCCTCACTGTCTCTACGTTTGATGGACAAGAGCCTATTTTGTCCCCTCCCTCACCCCAATGATGGTGTCCCTGTGTCTTGTTTGACTTGTTTGTTTGCATTTGCTTCCTCATCTACCGAACTTACCTGACCCAGAAATACCTACATGCATGCCCAGTTTCTGTCTTACTGAATTAAAAAAATGAACACCTGTCCCTCAAAAAATATCATCCCAAACATAGCTCTCCATTCCACACTCATCTTCTTAACACACTAGTTTTGGTCCAGTTGGGTATACAGCATGATTATGTTGTTGTCACCCCTCTCTCTGGAGGTGACAGTCCAAATTCAGCTAATATTCTGCACATATTATCAATTTTCACTGCTGAAGAAATTGATAGCTATGGTTCTTACCTCACTCCCTCCTGCACATTCCTGTATTGCTTTCCCTTTGTTCTTCCCCCTGCCTGTTCTCCATTTCACCACTTTCTAATCTACCCCATTTTAACACCTATAACCTAGTCAAAAAATACAATCGCACACAACACACACAAGTACCAGTAAAAGTAGTAGATCCCTTCACTTTTTGGTCTCCATATTTGTGAGGAGTTTGGCATTGTGCACCAATGCCAAGCAAAGGCTGTTGTTTCTACAGTGCTGCAGTTACCTCTGCTGAATGCTGCTTAATCCTGCTGCACTATGTCAACACACTCCATATTTGTGAGGAGTTTGGCATTGTGCACCAATGCCAAGCAAAGGCTGTTGTTTCTACAGTGCTGCAGTTACCTCTGCTGAATGCTGCTTAATCCTGCTGCACTATGTCAACACACAGCAACACTTGTACTATTAAAGAATTAATGTCAGTGCATTATCACTGTTTATTTAAATGTATTAGATACACCTGGATTTCAACCCGTTAACATCTGGGCTCAAAAATACATGTGTTAATGCATTTACACCTGCTGCCACAGATTTAGCTAAGCAGCAGGTGTGTTTCATAGACACCATACTAGCTCACAGACTTTTAGAAATGCGACTCACATTTGTGCACTGCTTCTATGGAAAGCAATGAAAATGTGTATCTCACATGCACAGACTCTTTTCCAGCTGTTGCACAAACCCACTGCTCACTGCAGTGCTATGCAAAGTAAATACCATGTATTAGTGCTGTTTACTGTCCATTTACTCTTTATGCCTTGAAATTACACGTGGAAACATAAAAAATAAAGGCCCTGTCTAACAATGTGTCACATATTTACAATGCTACCATGTGTTGTCTCTCCCATGGACTGCAATTCCGGTGTCTCAGTACTTATCACAAATATATCAACTACACTATATAAATTAATATCAAATGTGTGATATGCAGCGCACCTCGGTCTGATAACATGCAGAACTAGAACTATCCTCACAGTTGAAAATGCCTACACATCCATTAACTGACCATGGGAACTGTTGACCCATAAGCCTAATCAGCCTTATCTGCAAGGCTATGGAAAGACTCATCATGGACCTTATTCAGAGGGACATAGGTGACCTTCAACACTCTTGACCTGACCCAGTTTGGTTTTGTCAAGGGTAGATATTGCTTATTAAACCTAGTGGACTTATTTGATAATGTCCACAAAGCCCTAGATGAGGGAAAACAAGACATACCACCTATGTTGATTTAGCCAAGGCCTTTGATACAATCACACATTCAGGTGTCAAAGAGAAAACCTTCTGTCTGTGGATTAACCCATACAGACAGGTAGCTAACTGTCTCATTGACAGAATGCACAATGTCAAAGTTGGGGAGTCCACCTCCACCAGTAGAGTACCAGTGGAGTACCACAAGGATCTGTGTTGAACCCTCTATTGTTTAGAAAACATTTCTCTGAAGTCCAGGTGATGGTATATTGCCTGTGGATTACCAGCTTTGTAGATGACTGTCAACTGGGTGCAATCATATAGAGTCCCCCAATGATGTTAAGATATTACGGAAAGGACTGACAAATGATTGGTGCCAAACTCATGGACTGAAATGTAACACAAACAAATGCCTCATTGCCCCCTCTGGCAAAGAAGTACCCTTGCTAATTATGATATACATAGCACCCCTCAAATCTCAAATTTAGTGGAGTCAGACTTGGAAACACAGGTTGATAGCAATCTAAACTTCAATCACTATGTGTCCTCAGTGGTGAGACATGCATTGCACATTGCTCACCTCATAAATAAGGGCATTGCATCCAAGACCAGGAAGGTCATAGCTCCTCTGTACTTGACCCTTATCAAACCACTGATTGAGTACAATGCACCCTTCTGTATGTACTTCACCAGACACCTGCAGCAGCTGGAGAAACCACAGAAGTTTCTGACCAGGAAAATTCAGGACCTCCAATACATGACATACATGGAAAGACTGAAAGCCCTGTCACTGTACTTAGTGTCATACAGGCTGCTGACAGGTGACCTGTACCTGGCCTACAGAGCAAACTCAGACCCCACCCTACTGGAAATGCTGGACATCCACAATTCAAATGGGACACTAATAACTTGTTCAAGGGATCTCAACCTAGCCTATGACATAAACAGAACATGCTGGAGAGACAGCTATATCTCCCAGCGATTGCTGCTCCTCTGGAAAAGGTTCCTATTGCATGTGAAACACTGCTTCTCAATGACCCATTCAAGTGCAACCTTGACAACTAGTTGAGTGAGTGTAAATTCACCCCAGGGGTGGCATCTATGTGCCTCATGGACAGAGACAGTTGGTAATGATCAAAGAATCACTCTAACAATGACAATCTATGCTCAATAAGGGTATCATGCAGGCCTCCCAACATCTTCTCTCCTACATCCAGTGCTGATGGCATCCACTATAATTTATCCCACAGCCTTATACAAGTCATACTTGTGCCATGGAACTTGTGTAAAGTACTGAGATGTATATATTGTGTACTTAGATAGGTAGGGTGTTCTGTTTTCACTGCAGTCAACTGTGTCTGTGTGTGTGTGTGTGTGTGTGTGTGTGTGTGTGTGTGTGTGTGTGTGTGTGCATTTGCATGTCTAGCCAGAAGAGCATAATTGTGTATCCTACAGTTACCACTCCAATCCCATGTACTAACAGTATTTTGACAGTTGCACATGCCTACACATCCATTTTTTTGCAGGCCTCCTGGGATCTTGTCTCCAACATACTCTACTGATGTCATCCACTATAAGTTGTTCTGCAGCCTTGTAAAAGTCAGACTTGTGCTGTGATACTTGCATAAAATACTGAGCAGTCTGTGTACTTATATAGGTAGGGGTTCTGTTCTCACTGCAGTCAATTTTATATGTGTGTTGTGTGTGTGTGTGTGTGTGTGTGTGTGTGTGTGTGTGTGTGTGTGTGTGTGTGTGTGTGTGTGTATGTGTTTCTGCACTTGCTTGATATTACAGAGAGCTTTTTACACCAGCATGTGGGACACTATTATTATGATATTTTCCTCACTAGACACTGCTGATGTCATTAGCTATAAAGTGCCTTCTGAGACAGCCTACGTCAGACTTCAGTTGTTGTGCTTGCCTTAAATGCAGAGTTGTGTAATCTGTATACTTAGGTAGTGGCTTTGTTCTCACTGCAGTCAATGGGGGGAGGATGACTGTGTTTCTGAATGTGCTTGACAATACAGAAAGTCATTTACACCAGCATGTGGGACACTGTTATTACCATATTCTCCTCACCAGATGCTGCTGATGTCATCAGCTATATCTGATTTTTGGATGTGCACTATTCCCACTGGGGCAGGGTCAGTGACTGGCCTGGAGGCCAGGAAGAAGTCACCACATCCTATACAATACAGATTACAGTGACATGGCTTTCAGTTTATTCATACTTCATGCCATGCTTTTTAGGCCCTGTGTTTTCCTGATGAGAAAACCCTGTGGTCTCTCCAGCTGCTGCATGTGTCTGGTGAGGTACATGCAAAAGAGAACATTATACTCTATTAGTGTTCTAATGAGGTTTGAGGGTGGCCATGGTGGTGCAGTGCTTAGCATTGCCACCTCACAGCAAGAGGTTCTCCAGTTCGATCCCTGGCTGGGGTGCCTTCTGTGCGGAGTCTGCATGTCCTTCCTGTGGTCACGTGGGTTTCCTCCGGGTGCTCTGGTTTCCTCCCACAACCCAAAGACATGCTGCAGGTGGATTGGACACTCTAAATTGGCCCTAGGTCTGAGTGTGCGCGTGTGTGTGCCTTCTGTGGAAGGTTGGGTGCCGGGCTGGCAACTCGACACCGTAAAACTCCACTGCCATTCATGAGCGGGCAAGGTGATCCGCTGTGGCGACCCCTAACCAGGAAAAGCCAAAAGAAGAAGAAGAAGTGTTCTAATGAGGTTTGAATATAGTGCTATAATATAATCCTCAGGTCTGAATACAATGGCATGACTTATGATGTTCACAACATATTCTTTCAATACTAGTGTGGACACTTTGTGGTCAAAGTACAAATTGCTATCTACATGTGTTCCCATCACTGGGTTTCAGCAGAGTGGGACTACTGCCAATGCTCTAATTAGCAGGTGATTCCACTTTGCAGAAGAACAAAATAAAGACAGATTTTTGCATTTATTTGTTGACTGTGTGGCTCTGTCCTTACTCTTTTGTCTGTGTTAGCCCCTCCTATTGTATGTTATCATCATAGGTGGACTCAGTGATTGCACCAAATATACAAGAATCAGCAAACGTGGTAAGCCAAAGGCAGTATAATTTAGCCTGAACTGTCATGAAATATATTCCATACAATAAAGGGCCAAGCACAGATCCCTGGAGTATGGCAATGGCTATAGCTCTACTGGTACAGGTTGATTCACCAACTTTCACAGTGTGTGGTCTGTCAGTGAACCAATTGCTTACCCATCTAGTGATGTAAGGGTTAATCCCTTGCTGGGAGAATTTCTCAATGATATCTGCATGGGGGATTGTTTTCAAACCCTAGGCCAGATCATAATAGGCAGTATGCATTGTCTTACCCTCATCCAGGCCTATCACACAGAATCAATTGGCTGTAACAACATCATAGATTGCCTATTGTGTGACTTAGCACATACACCTTCCTGACATGGTTGAATACACAATCACAATACAACACATCATCCACACAAACTATGTTCCTGTAAAAGAGTGTACATCAACGTGCATCCTTGTGAGTTGAGGGGGACAGCATCCGATGCATGCATATATAAATACATCTTGACTCTCGTCATCTGTGAGGTAGACCAACATGTCATCATGGACCTTTTCTAAATAGACACTAGTAATGTCCTAGATGTGTGCAACTGACCTGTGTAAGTTGTTAATGCTACATCATATCTGCTACATCTGGTAGATGTCCTCAAAGAGATAACTGAGGGCATGCATGGTGACAACACTATCATCCTTTTGAATCTGACAAACCAGAGGCATTTGACACAAATCCACACTGAGGTATTCACTCAACACTGTCAGATATGGCCATAGACACCTACATGACCAGGTGTGGAGACTATTGTATAACATACACCGCATCTAAATATGTGAAATGTATGACGTGACCTATATCTCAGGTCCAGTGATCAGGTCCATAAATCAGGGCTGTCTACTAGGCCCTTTCCTGTCCATTATTTAAGTCACATACATCACAAGTGACATACACATCCTGTCTCAAAACAGCTGTCGGAAGGACTACAGATTGTGGGCAATCATTTACTCCAACTGTTATAATAGTATAATACAGACAGTATCAACACACACCAAAGATTGCTGCCACAGCAATGACAGCATCTACAATGGGACAAAAACATGGGAGGAGTTATTACATCATGAAAACAAACACACAGCCCAAGCATAATGTAGACATCACAGCCTATTATCAGACAATACGGTATGTGACATGTGTCCTGGGGTAGATGGTATGTAGAAAATCCACCAGCATGTTGCCACAGTACTGACTTCTCCTTTGTATGTAACACAATTACTGAGTATGTGAAGGAGATCCACATCAGAGAGCATAATACCTCCACAGTTCACAGCCTTCATCACACCTATAACTGTGTACAATGCACCCTTTTCATGTACCTCACTACACATCTTCCAGTGATGTGTAACTGAAGTGTACTACATTTGCCAAAGTGAGCTGCCACATATCTTATTGGCCATATCTGAGTATTCTTTTTGTAGCATAAACATTGCTGTCTGATGGTGCAGAAACCCCATCAAATTGTTACACCAGATGCATGTGTGATGCATAGCTGTTTGACAACATTAATGGCATGTGTAACATTTGTAAAAGTGTGGCGATATATTGTATATATATATATATATATATATATATATGGGTTCACTTTATAACATCGAAATACTGAAATGTCGAATTTCAGTATCTCGAAGCTATAAAGTCGAATGTTAAAAATAGCAAACGTTCATAATCGCGAATTTGACGTATGTCAAAAATATGTCGAATTCTCGGTTATGAAGTTGCGCTATGTAATGTCCGGGTTTGTGTTTTGTTGGTGCGCGGTGCCGTGTTTGGATGTAGGTGTTATGTCAGGTAAGTGAGTGTTTTGTAAGGGTTTTAAGTGGGAGTTAGAGTGTGTGTGAGGGATTGGAGAATGTGCGTGTGTGAGTGAGCTTCTGTGTTGTGTTTGTGCGATCTCGGAGTTAGTATATATAAGTAGGGGGGGTGTGGGGGGCACAGCCCTACACATTGGGTGTGCAGGGGGGCTTGCCCCCCTGCATAACACAGTTTTACTGTGTTTACAGGTAGGTAAATGGTGCTATTTTAGGATGTCGGTCTTTCGGAATGTCGATCATATGGTGCCGGCCATATAAAAGTCGGCATTCTGAATGGTTGACATTCTGAAGTAGATCCATTTTATATATATATATATATATATATATATATATATATATATATATATATATCACATACAGGTATAGCAGTGATCCTCGTAACACCTCTAGCAGATGTTACAGTGTCAGGACAGGTGCATCATTGCCCTCATAGAGTGCAGACATGTTATAATAGTTGTACAAGTGTCTTTGTACGGAACCATCTCTCATCGCTCTAAGTTACATATTTTATGTCAGAGACATGGGATTACTGATAGTATTATTCTGATATTGTACATGATTGTGCATGCTTCTTTTAATGTTGTCCATGAGCCTTTACCTGTGTCCGACTTGCTGGAGACATCTGCTGCAATTACACTCATATTCAGGCTAATCTATTTACACAACTTCACAATATGCACCAGACCCCAATTTTATATAACATTCCTCATAGACATCCTCAACAGTGTTCATGTAAGGATGTTTATCTCACACAGACATCTTCCCCATAGTTATGTCACCTTGTGTGACAATCACATAATAACCATTTTCACTGTGCAATCCATTCTGTACCATATTGATTTGTGATTGATGCTGCTGCTGCAACTGTCTACCATTGATATGCCCTCATCTGCTGTACATTAGGTTGTTTCACCTGTCATCTTTTATTGTGTTCATTACTATCATTCCTCTGAGTGTCCCTATTCTATACATACAATTCTCCTGAGTGTTTATTTTACATGGCAGTCCATGTACCCATACAGATAATTTATGCAACTTCAGTACAGAATGCCAGGAATGGGATTTCACAATACTCTGCACTGTATACACTGTCCAGTACTGTGTTTGGACCATATACATAACCATCATACCTTTCAACCTTCCAGATTTTCGCAGAATGTCCAGATTTTTGCCTTATATCTTTTAGTCTGCTCCTTATAAATTTTGTAGTTTTCTGCCATATCACTAGGATGCTCTCAGGACTAATGTCACTAAATAATTACAGACATTTGAGTTTCAGACTTCAAATCCTTCAGAAAATGTATCTTACCACAAACCTTGTTATGCTAGCACATTTTTAAGCTTAAAAGAGCAAATATGTAAAATACGTCCCTATTTCTGGGTCATTGTCCTGCCATTATGTTGGTCTTTATACAGATTTCTTGCACTATGAAGTTTAGAGCTAAGAGAACTATATATTAAGCCCTGTTGATTATTGTGGCATTACATGCAAACACAGTAACCCGATTGTGCCCTGATGTAAACAGGTGCTGCTTTACATGGTTTCCTGGCTGGAAAGTGTTGCCAGCCATAAAAAAGTGCTTATTAATGTTTAAACATGGTGCAGCATGAATAAGTAATTAGTGCTACTGCTCACCCCGCATCACCACTCACACACGTAAGCTCCATGCAGGCCTTGTGTGAAGCCTACATGGAGTTTACTGAATCCCATGGAGAAGCAGGGGAGAATGTAGGCATCAGGCTTTATCACAGTAATGACAGATTTAATATCCCATGAGGTGTGTAGTATATCCTTCAGCCTAATAAACATGTAGGAGTAACTGTCTTCTAATAGTGCTGTGAGTCTGTATTTCTATTTTACAGTAAGGTCACACAGGTTTGCACAATAACTGTACTACAGTAGTGCTGTCAAAGGTAAAATCTTTAGTTTTTGTCATAGGGCATGAATGGGATTTACCACTGGTGCATGATGCCAAGCATCACACAAATGCTGAGAAAAAAAAATGAAGGGTTGTTTTATGAGCCATCTCTGGCCAAGTGTGTTATGTGTGATTCTATTTCTTGACCAGATTAAATCATATGAAAAGGAGTTGATAGTACAGTGATGAGAATAATGGGAAAGGGTAAACAGAGGAAAAAACAAAGGTGAGAAAATAGAAGACTGCCCAGGAATGTGGTGGGACAGCACAATAGCTATTCATTTCTTAAAAAGATAACTGAATCATTTTACAAACAATCTGATAAATTAGGATAGTCGCCACATCAGGGGGTGGATGAAAACAACTGAATAATGTTATGTGGCCAGTTGGACCAAATCAAGTGTGTTAGACACACACACAGGCTAAGTGAAGAACTATGTATGGGCCATATTTTGTGTGTGTGTGTGTGTGTGTGTGTGTGTGTGTGTGTGTGTGTGTGTGTGTGTGTGTGTGTGTGTGTGTGTGTGTGTGTGTGTGTGTGTGTGTGTGTGTGTGTGTGTGTGTGTGTGTGTGTGTGTGTGTGTGTGTGTGTGTGTGTGTGTGTGTGTGAGACAGATGCTTACTTTATTTTTTTTTTTTTTTATTGAAGAGAGAGAGCTGTTGGGGAAGGTCAATAGGAATAAGGGGGTGAGGTAGGTAGGGTAAGTTAGCTAGCAGGTGCAGACATACAGGACATACAATACAGACAAAAAAAAAGAATGTGGCTTGTTGGTGGAGGGGTATGATTCTTACTTTGGGTGTGAGAGGTCCTGGGATCAAATCCCAAACAAGCTCTGCATTCTCCCACTCTGATGAACCTTCTGCATGTCCGCAAAACAAGTAGCACCAGAATTACCTGTTCTAAAGACTTAAACATTGCCTGTGATATAAATAGGACCTGTTGGAGAGATAGGTATGTATCCCAGAGACTACCCCATCTATGGAACAGGCTTCCCATCAATGTGAAGCAGAGTTCCTCCTTAACCCAATTCAAGTGCAACTCAGAAAATTGGATGGAAAACTGGAATTTCATCCCTGATTTGGTACCTATGTCTCTAATGGACACAGGTAATCTGTAAATGGTTCATCTCCCAGACTCATGCTTACCCTTATCAAGGGTACCAAACTTGTCAGATATTTGGGATACATGGCCAAGCTTAAAAAGGCTCTTGTGGTCTTTAGCAACACCTATGATCAAGGATGGCAATGGACATAAAAGATTGAGGGATGTCATAATAAGGGATGGGTAGGGGACATTAGAGGAGCCTCTGCAACCAGAATGAGTACAGTGAAAATCTAGTCCTCACCCTCAGAACTGTCATCACTATCTGCTGTCAGAGACACCTGGGTTAGTGATGGATGGGGCACTGTCTTGGCAATTCATGGCAGGATTTCCTCATTTTGGGAGAGTTGGGTACCAAGATCCCTTTCCATAATGCCCTCCTTCAGCCTGGACATCTCCTGATTGGTAACAAAATTGCCACCTTTACTACTCCTTGTGACTCCCATTGAACAAGGTCCCAGAGCAGAGCTACCTGACACATTTGGAGCAGGTAGTGCAGGAGCTGTCGAAACACTGCCAACAGGTAGGGGCCCAGATGTGCTGAGTTTCTGTACTGCCTGTGGTGGTGCAACTGCAGCCACCATTGGAGTTATGGTGGTCCAATTTCCAGTAGTCAGCCTTTCTCCTCATGTTGATGGTTATTTGGGTTGCAGCAGAATTAAGTTCCCAGCAAAAATGGATAAAAAAAAAATAAAAAGAATTATATATATATATATATATATATATATATATATATATATATATATATGGATATATATAGGGTAGAGGAGCCTCTGGTACATCCGGATAAAATGTGAAACCATAAATGTGTCATAAAACAAATCAGCCTCATTGTTATTATAGACATTGGGCATGCTATTAGGTGTCTATGACATATTTGATACATGCCTTCCAATTAAAGAAATCAGTTTAAAAGATGGAATAACACACTCTAGTATAGAATGTAAGAGAGATATATATACACCAAGAATCTTGAATCCATGCTCTCTCTCACTCAAAACAGTAACATGAAGAAAGGTGTCAACTCACCCACCACTACATATTCACATAGTATTACTACTCAGACACATAGTACGCATCAAACACATAAATCCACATACTCGGAGGTTCTCTTGAAAAACTTACCAAAACACCAGAGACTTCAAAAACACAAGATTGCTGCAACTAACACAGTCCCCATAGCACCCATGACACATAGCAACACCAGTGTCTCACCCACCAAGCCAGTAAGGCATAACACTCAAAAAACACATTTTCTTGTGATTGGAGACTCAATAGTGAGACACACAGATGTCCCACTCAACAGGTTAGACAAGGAGAAAGTCACGGTCAGCTGCCTTTCCTGTACCAGGATTCATCAGATCACGCATGCACTCAAGTCTCTCAGCAACAACTAGCGTTATGATTCTGTCATAGTTCATGTTGGTGTGAATGACCCGAGATGTACCTCACTGAACTATATGAAAAGAGATATGGCTGAGCTCTCTGTGTGTCCCAGGCAGATATGTCCTGAGCCTTGAGCAACATACTATCCTCACCCAGAATTATGCCACAGTATAAACAAAAAATGATTGATTTCAATAACTAGTTCAGTTTTTGGTGTCACTCAAATGGGATCCATTTCCTGTCAGCCTGTGAAGCCTTGGTCGACAAACTTCGCTGCTTTGCCAGAGATGGTTTGCACCTAGCAACTCTAAACTTTTGACTCCTGGCAAAGACACTTGCCTCCCCATAGTGCTTTTTTTTAGGCAAGGTCTTGAAAACAACATTACCAACATCAAATTGTCCAATCAGAACAAAATAAGAGTTATATTGCTGAATGCTAGGAGCTTAAACCAAAAAATGTACTCCCTGGAAGCACTTCTATCACTAGAAGATGTAGATGTCTGTGCAGTTACAGAAACCTGGCTCAAGGTCTCAGAGAGAACTCTGGTCTTGCAAGACTACAATGCCTTCCACAGTTTTAGACCACAAAATAAACATGTGAAAACCAAAGGAGGCTATGCTTCAATCTATATTAGAGATAAATTCACCTTCTGTCTAGTTAGACTGGACAACTCCATGGAGTTACTCAAGGTCCAGGTTACGGTGGGTAACACCCCATTTCAAGTCATAGCCAGTTATAGATCCCCCTCTATGGGTCACGATGCCCATGAATCCTACTTGACCAAACTGAAGACAATCCAAATTTTATCGAACACACTGGTTATGGGGAATTTCAATTATCCCACCATCAACTGCGAAACCTATGCTAGCCCTAACTCTCTAGTGCAAAAGTTCCTCAATTCAAATGCCCTGAAACAAATTGTCCATACCCCAACAAGGGGAATAAACATTCTGGATTTGGTCCACACCAACATGTCAAACAGATTCACTGCTGCAACTGTCAGACTCTCATTAGTTAAAACTGACCACAAATCAGTCACCTTTGAGCTGGCACTAACACCAGAACTCACAAAGGGTGAAATCAGACTAAAAAACTTTACCAAAGCAAACTATACCCTCCTAAGTGAAGGCATAAATGCTTTCCAAGCCCCACCCCAAGCTGGAAAAGGTAACTACACTGAAGCTTACACTAAATCCCTGTATAATTACTTGCATAAGTGTATAAACCCAGCCATACCAGAAAGAATCAAAGCCAGATCCCCAAGTAAAAACAAACTGCCATTGTGGATGCCCAGCATCAACAACCTTTACAAAAAACACAAAAAGTTGTTGTCCAAGAAAACAAGAGAAGGCCTCAACAATGGAAAAGCACCCTCCTCAGCCTCAGAATGCAACTAAGGCAACTTGTCAAATCCTCCAAGGGCTCCTTTGAGAGAAACTTAGCAAGTGCAGCCAAGGATAACCATAGACTTTTTACAGCTACGTACATAACCTATGGGTAGGACCCAAGCATGTGCAGAACTAGTGACCAACAGTATCACACACACACTGACCCCACAGAGATATCAAACCTGCTAGTATATAGGTTTGGTGAAAATTTCATTCCCCTATCACCTCCTAACTTACAAAAACCTTCCCCCTCCCCCTCCCCCACCCAACATATCTGAAGAGAAGGTCATCAAAGCCTTGTCCAAGGCAAAAAACACAGCTTCTGTGGGACCAGATGACATCCCAGGCTGTCTTTTAAACAGGCTAAAACATGAGCTAGCATCACCACTAAGTACCCTTTTCAATCATAGCCTAACCACAGGCTCTTTTCCTGTAGAATGGAGAATGGCAACAGTTATTGCCCTCCACAAAGTTGGCCTAGCAACAGACCAGGGGAATTACAGATCCATAAGCCTGACCAGCTTCATCTGTAAGGCCATGGAACGTATCATTCTGGACCTCATAAATAAAGACATAGGTGACCTCCAAACCCTCATCCTACCGAATTCAGCTTCATGAAAGGCAGATTATCCCTGTTAAATCTGATGGGTTTCATTGAAAATGTGGGCAAGGCCATTGACAAGGGGAAATCTGTGCACTCAGCATACCTTCACCTGGAAAAGGCTTTCAACATGATCCCACATTCAGACATTAGCAATAAATGTAACAAACTGAATGTAAACTCCTTCACTGTAAGATGGGTTGCCAACTGGCTCACAAACCAGGCACACACTGTCATAGTTAGTGACTCCACATCAACCAGCAGATCTGTTACCAGTAGAGTAACACAGGGGTCAGTGCAGGGCCCCCTACTGTTTGGTATATACTTCTCAGTAGTTCAGGTCAAATAAAGGGTTGTGGCTGACCAAGTTTGCATATGACTGCAAACTAGGTGCAATCACTGAATCCCCAAATGATGTCAGTATACTCCAGGAGGCTCTCACATAGACCAATAACTGGTGTATTAGTCATGGTCTCAAATGGAATGCAAAGAAATGCATCAGCATTCCCTTCAGTGCAAACAGTGTCCCCTCACACTATCAAATCAACAACAATACCCTAAGTACCCATGATGGTAAGGGACCTGGGAGCACAAGTTGACTGCGACCTTAACTTTGATGACCATGCATTACTGCAGTAAGGAAAGCTTTCTATGTGGCACACTTGATTAGTAAAGGCATTACCTCTAGAGTAAAAGAAGTTATAACTCCCCTACACTCGGTACTTATCCAGCCCATAATTGAGTATAATGCTCTGTTTGGCATGCACCGTACTAAGCACCTGCAGAAATTAGAGAGACCTCATAGGTTTCTAACAAAAAATATCAAGGGGCTCCAGTATGTACCTTATACAGACTGACTAAAGTCCATTTCACTATACTCCGTATCATATAGAATTCTTAGGGGAGTTTTATGCCTGGCCTACAGAGCAATCCAAGACCCAAACTTAATGAACTTGCTGCATATCCATAAATCAAATGGTACTAGGGTTATCCATTCCAAGGACCTAGATATGGCCTGTGACTTAAATAGGACATGCAGGAGGGACAGGTTTATCTTCCAGTGACTGCTGTTTCTTTAGAACAGGCTATCAATTCATGAGAAACAGAGCACCTCTATGACACTATTCAAGAAGAACCTGGACAAGTGGATGGGCCATCATAAATTCATACCAGGGATATAGGCTTAAAATGACCTCTGGATCAATATCCTAGTAATCTCCTTTGACCCTATAATCCTATGATAGTGTAATGTTACTTAATAATTGCAGAAAATAGTTTTTATATATTTTTTCTGTAATAAAAGTTAACTGTTATTGCTTAGAATTGAACCCAAACACAGCCAACTTGATTTGCACATTGCCTAATGGAGCAGGCACGTATGCTAGATATACATGTAAGGTATGTCTACTCAGTTTGTGTCTCAAGCTCATATGGACTGATGCCATGAAATCTGGTAAAGTTGAAAACATTTCTGATGTATTATGATTTTGTTAGCATTCATACATGAGACATACTTATCCTGTCCCTCTCTGAGACATGCAAGTCATTTCTGATGTGCTTCCCTATTACAAGTCATCTCTTCAGAAAATGCACAGAACAGAAAACAAAAAAGAAGCCTAATGAAATAACGCATGTCTTGTCAGCCCATGGTATTGTACTGCCTGATCATGAGGCACTATATATACTCAACTCAGGGGTGTTAGCATACATTCTACTCCCATCAGCACATGAGGTCCAGCTTGTGCCTTTTAATGTCACTATAATGGTGACAGCCGTGCATGGAAAGACAACTGCACTGGTGATAAGCTTGGCCAAGCTACTCCATGTCTTAGCCGTGTACTGAAACCTGATATATTTCACCTGCAGAAGCCTACAGCTCTAGCAGTTTACAAGGAGCACAACAAAGATACTGGACTCCTCCTCATACCACATTTGGGCAATAAATGGAGCAACATCCTCATGGGTCTTTATCATTTAATCAAAATTACTATTTTTTGAATCCCTATTCATCAAACCCTATTTGTTGAAAACACAAATCAAGGAACAGACTTTTCATTGAACTTTTTCCTAGGGTTAAAAAATGGTAGGCCAAATTAGAGACTGTAAAAAAAATAAAGTTTAAAATCCAACCAAGTGGGGGAGTTATGCTGCACCCCCCTCCACAACCCCCCCCCTAACTAAATATACCAATTCTAAAATTGCACTACAGTGAGGAAAAAGGCAAATTCCAGATGGTGGCCAACTGTCGCTTTGCCCTAGTAAAAAATTTGATGAAATGCACATTCACTGATTTGAGTCTTTGATGAATAGAGTTCCACAAAAAAGTATTTGACAATTAGTGTTTTTGCAAAGTGAAGTAGACCCCATCCTCACCATTGGCTGACATGTCTTCTCTATGATATCTGGAAATATTGCTGGGAATCAATGCCCAACTCTTGCATATTTCAGCCTGTATACGATGATGGACAACCTTGCTAAATGCATTTGTGCAATAGAAATCACACAAATAATCTGGAAGACAAATTGGCTAAAACTGCTTCAAAGTACACTGTAGGTGTGAAATATAATAGTGAGATTTGGCTATGAGTACTGTTTAGTGTATTTACACATGTTCCACTGTGAATTCTTGAAATGATTTTTGCTGATGCTATCTGGTTTACATTTGAAATTATATATTGCCCCTTAATGGCAATGTTCTCTGGTATGGTGGATTGTAGTCATACATGCACTCTTGTAATAGACAGATATGACATGACATTTTCTACATTATTGGCAATAATATTTGTAGTTAATGGTTCCATTTATATAAATTGGGACATAATGGGCTGCTGGGATATACATTCTACATACTGTAAATAACAGCAAATGGGAATTGAACCCATGACAAAAAAGAAGGTTGAACTGCAATATTCTATTACCTTTTGATGACATAAAAAGAACCAATATTTTAGGGTTATTAGGCTGAGGTGCAACCAATTAAACATGAGTGGAGATCTAATTCTGACACATCTGTATGTATTGGACTTTGACTTATATTTAGTCTTAGATTGTATTAGACTTATATTTAGAGGCAAGTTGTTGCTGTAAAACAATTCTCTCTGCATTTATTTGCGTGATCTCAGTAAAACATGTTGAGAGAAAGGCCATACATACTTCATATAACATACAGTACTACACACCTAATGGTGATACTTGTTTGAGTCATATTTTATTCCAATAAATATTGATAACATTATCTGCAAGTGTACTTAAATTAACTATTGTTATGATTAACGCACTTTACAAAGAGCATAGTTAACTTATTTAGCATTCATCACAAAGTTGTTTTGTAAGTTTCAGTTTGCAACTCAACAGTTGTACTTCATGTTCAACTACTAATAAAAAGTCACTGACAATACTTTGTTCTGAATCTTTGATAAAATAATCTGTAATATGTATGTAAATCCTGCATTACTTCTGCTGTCATTCGTAACTTACTGTTATAAAACATTGAGCCACAGAGAATGCTACACACTGTCCAGAGTGCTGAGTGTGACACACACTGCTGCGTCTCATTTGCACTACTGACAGCTGAGTCTTTGCACATGTCAAATAAAATTATGAGTTTTTGCCTTGAGAAGTTAACTGTCTTTCACTGCTAGTCATTAATGACAGTCAACAGTGGACAGTGTCAGCATCACAGAAAAGCAGAAATTAAAACAAACAAATAAATTAATAAAAAGAAACACAACAAACACATTAAGCAGTCTGCTGATTTATCCAAGTATTGGCTTTCTAAAATATCGAGATTTGAATGCACAAACTATGACAATACCCTGAAACATTTATTATTTTAACAGCATTTCACACATCATAACTTGCATTTCTGACGCACTTCATCATGTCCTCATGGCATGAGATGGGTCAAGAAAGGGACCACACAAGAGCTTACATAATGTCATTCTATAAACAGCATGTATAACTAAAATTTACACCTATGTTGAGGGAATGAATTAATGTAATGAGTACTTGTTCATACATATTTTGTTTTGATTAAGGATACATGTTTCGCAATTACGTATGCTGCTGATTTTACTTCCTTACACTTTATATCATGGCATATTTGTAACTTCATGCATAAACATCAATAGTCAGAAGATTGCAGTAGACACATATAAAAATTATTTAATTTATCATCCAATGATGTTGTTACAACCCAGACACCATTCCCAGGATTCAGCAAGCAGCCATGCAAGAATAAGATATTCCTGCATGGCAGGGACTGTTCCTCTTGAGCATGGCAGCGCGCCATGCATATTTATGAAGGCGCGCTGCTGTGCTGTAAAACGGACATGGTTCTGTGTATGAGTGCAGTGGGTGTGTCTGAGAGCAGAGCTTTCACAATACATAAGCCCCCTGCACTCCAGAATTGCTGTTCAGCAATTTCAAATGAGCGAGAACACTCATAACACCCCCAACCCATCAGGGTAAGAAATCTGGACAAAGCCATAAGGGATAATCATCCCTACTGAGCCATAAAGTTGATATAATAACAGGTTTAACATAAGCATATAGCGCACACCTCCCAACCCGTCAGAGTAAGGAATCTGAACAAAGCCATAAGGGACAATTGTCCCACAAAGCAGAAAGTTGATAGAATAACAGGTTTAGCATTAGCAGGAATATTATTAAGGGTACAAAGTAAAAAAACACAACAAATAACTTTTTTTTTATAAATTCAATAAAGTTTAAGCACAGCTGTGTGGGTGTGCCTGTTGCTTAGCTATGCTTATTCCAGCTTAAATAGCAAAAGAAGTTAAATAGCAAGAGACATCCAGCATAAGCAGTGCTGTGATAGTATAGTGGTTTAGAGCGTGTGCTTTGCAAGCAACCATTCCTGGTTTGATCCCCATTATAACCAATTTGCATTTTACATGCGAAAGCACTACATAAATATTTTTTTATAATTAGCTATGATATAACATAATATTTGTTAACCAGACTACTGTAGTAGGTCCAGATGTGAGGTGTCTGTAATAAAGTTGTGAACCCCCATATAAACACAAGTGCCACATACAGTACAGTCACACATGGATAAATGTAATGAAAGCATATTGGGGGATGACAGGGACAGTAAACAGATTTGTAATATGTAATGAATGATGAATGAATCCCATACAGTAGATAGTGTATACAATAAATAATAAGCAATGCTAAGCATTGCAAAGTTCTGCTAACTAGGTGTAAGCATTGTGTAAATATGACTGCTAAGCACTGAGTAGCCCAGCTAAGTGGATTTTCCCATTGGTAAGCAATGCTGAACCTGCCCCTTTAAGCACTGCCTTCCATAGCTAAGCAGGTTTACCCATAGCTTAGCTTAGCTCAGCATATTCAAAACCATCCAATCATGGCAAAGGGTGGGAAATCAGCCATATTTAAACTCCACAGGTGGGAATATAGCTCATAACTGGTTGCAGCTTCCCACTGTAGGCAGTATGGCAGGAGTTGGTGAGGGCATGCGCTTACGGGTGCAGCACTGGGGCATACAGGAGTCCAAGGTCATGGTAGGACTCTTGGTAAAGAACCATGATGAGAGACTGCTGCAGGGCTAGTACCAGGGTTCCCAATATAAAGTGGAAGCCTGGGACTGTCTCACATGTAATCTCACCAGTGCCACTGGTATCCCTTGGACTAGTGAGGAGGTCCAGCACCACTATGCTGACTTGAAGTGAAGAAAGAGGGAAGTTTTGGACCAGTGGGTCCAAGAAGCAAGGCAGAGGGCTGATGTCCCAGCAGTGTGTAAGTATTCATATCAATAAGTGTTTACTAAAGTCCAGCCTGTGTATGTGATGGATAGGTATGCCTAAATATTTCTCTGTTCCCTTTATAGCTGCAGCTGAGTGGGCTGTGAATCAGGAAGCCCATGCTAGCAGGTTGCAAAGGCTGTGTTGCAAGGCTGGTGAGTAACAATCCTGCTTGTAGTAGTCATATCAAATAAATATAAAGTAGGAGAACGTCATCTGGCTGTATAAAAACTGTGTATGGGTTGTACTGAATACACCAGACAATATGACAGTAATAGTCTCATATAGGTCATATTTCAATAAAATCATAACTGCCTGGCAATAAAGTTCTAAATCCTGGACTGGTTGTGTTTACTCTGGTATTGTATGGCATTTAGTGCTGCAGTCTCTGAATAGTAATGTTGTGTTAACCACTGTTACCTACACTGTGCTACATAAAAAATATGTCTAGGAATGTCTGTATAAGACTGTTGTAAGTACAAGGTGTGATTGTACAAACAAGGGAGACTTAGACATAAAACACGGAATGAACAGCTAGCAGTTTCTAAATAGCTCACTCTGATGAAACTCAAATTGTTGTGTTTTTACCACACACAACCATGGTTCAAATCCAGGGAGTGGTAGTAAGCTGTATGCATAATCATACCTCTCAACTGAACAGATTTTTGCAGAATGTCCAGATAATTGGCTCATATTTTAGGCCTGTTCCTCTGTCTCCCTTGCAAATCACTGGGATGATCCCAGAATTGCAGTCGCTAAATAATGACATACATTTGATTTTCAGACCTCAAATCCTTCAGAAAATGTATATTAAAACAAATCCTGTTACTCTAGCAACTCTCCAAGTTTGTAAGAGCAATATTCAAAATATGTCCCTATTTGTACCCCCATGATGTCAAGCTTTGTCCTGAGTGTGTGCAATAAGAGATTGAGAGGTATGTGTATAATATTAACTAGGAATCTGGGAATATGTGTAGAAACAGTCAGGTAGTGTTAACAAACATTCCTCCCACAGGTCTTTCAGATAAGAAAACTGTAACTGCCTGGCAATAAAGTTTTAAATCCTGGACTGGGAGTGTTTACTCTGGTATTGTATGGCATGACATGAAGCATTCATCAACATCTGATGTCAGTATAGTACTGTTGTGTTAACCACTGTTTCTCACACTGTGGTACATAAAAATAGTCTGGGAATGTCTGTATAAGACTGTTGTAATTACAAGGTCAGATTGCACAGCCAAGAGAGACTTACAAAGAAAACACTGAAGGAACAGACAGCGGTGTTTAAATACCGCACTCTGATGAAACACAAATTGTTGTAATATTAGCACACACAGCCATGGTTTTAATCCTGGGAGTGGAGGTAAACTGTATCGATAAATCATACCTCTCAACTGTACAGATTTCCCCAGAATGTCCCTATATTTGGCCCATATTTTTGGCCTGTTTCTCTTTTTTTCCTGAGAAATCAGTGGGATGATCTCAGGACTATAGTCACGAAATAATGACATACATTTGAGTGTCAGACTTCAAATCCTTCAGAAAATGTATATTAAAACAAATCCTGTTACTCTATCTACTGTTTAAAAGTTTATAAGAGCAATATTCAAAATATGTCCCTATTTGTACTCCCATGTTGTCAGTCTTTGTCCACATGTTGCACATTAAGAGATTGAGAGGTATGTGCATAATTAGAACTAGGAATCTGGGAATATGTGTAGAAACAGTCAGGTAGTGTTAACAAACATTAACTCCACAGGTCTACCAGGTAAGACAAGTACAGTTTAGCTATAAGACAGTTGAAGTATACACTGTGTAAAAACATACCACTGCCCAAACCAAGGCCATAGGGTATTGTAATAATACCTGTAGAGCAATGATCATTAAAGTTGTGAGTACTGCAAGCATATATAAGTTGTTAATTGACACCCCCCCAACATATCTGCAACAATAATCTAAACACACAAATCAATGGGTATGTTTACACCAAACCTACTGTTGGGACATATGTCCTATTGTTCAATAAATATTTAAATGTGTTTCTAGTATTGTTCCATGTTGAAATACTATCATTGGTGGCCTGTTGCTATCAATGTAACCTGCATGCCATTGTAATGACCACTGTGGTTCCATATATGCATGTGTTCTGCTTGGTATGCAACTGTTCAAAATCTGGTGTTTTGGGTTAATGGGAATATCTATGCATACTGTTATAACTAATCCTGGATTGTGTTGACTATTACTAACCCACATATGTTCTAAAACTGCAACACCATAGCACATTTGGGAATGCAGGTCCCAGTGGACCTACCTCTCCCGCCTCATCTGGCCATGGCACTTGGCCCGAGCACATCTGGGAGCCACCCCGGGACCTCCTCATCTGCTGTTCCTGCACCACCTTCAGGTGGAACTACCTCAGGGGATAGGGCTCATCCCCACCCGGGAGTGGGCGCGGACAGGATCCTGTCACCTGAAATCAAGTCCGGGGTCTGGTGGGTAGGGAGCTCCACAGACAATTGGGAGATTTGCAAGACCAGCTTGAGGGCCATGTGGCTCAATTAGAGGGTCAGTCTGCCCCTCCTGCTCTGCACCCAGCACAGCCACCTTCAGAGTCATGAAGGTGCAGTGGTGACTGCCCATGTGTAGGGACCTCAGTCCCACTGTTACCATTTGGAGGCTCATGGGCTTCCGATCTCCAAACACCCCTTCCCATCTAAGGTGTTTACCCACCATGTGTCTTATACCGCCCCTGCATAGATATTCCCATTAACCCAAAACACCAGATTTTGAACAGTTGCATAGCAAACAGAACACATGCAGATATGGAACCACAGTGGCCATTACAACGGCATACAGGTTACATTTATAGCAACAGGCCACCAATGATAGTGTTTCAACATGGAACATTAATAGAAGCACATTTCAATATTTGTTGAAAAATAGGACATATATCCCAACAGTAGGTCTGGTGTAAACATACCCATTGATTTGTTTGTTTAGATTATTGTTGCAGATATGGTGGGGGGGGGAAGATGTCAATTAACAACTTATATATCCTTGCAGTATGAGGTCCTCTGACCTTTTTTCCTGTTTATGTCTTCCAGGTACAATGTCACGGGAATGCCTCCCTGCTTACACAGCACAAGAAAATGATGTCATCATCCAATTTGTGATACTCTATCATGGGATCATATTTGGGCAAAGGGCCCATGATCTGCAAGAGAAGACCACCCTGTGAAATGAGTTCATCCATAGGGTGAATGCTGTTGGCGTACATAACCGCAGTTATGAGCAGGTATGGTATTGGACCACCTACTTGCTCCACCATGCCCGTCAGTGTGCATCTGCCATTAGGAGGGACCAGCAAGCCACAGGTGGAGGTCATGCCATCCAGCTCCCACTGACACATGCTGAGGAGCTCCTTGCCAACTTTGTGGCACCCGCCCGCCAGCCAAGCCAGCAACTTGCAGATAGCATTGTGGAGGTGGGTGCCACCCACACAATGGATGAGGAGCATCCAGGTAAAGCCCCAGGGCACATTAGTAGACCACTGTTGCTTATCCATCTTCATCTGTAAAGTATCTACATGCATATGTCAGATAAGATAGTCTGTTGCTGCAGTGTAGTAATGAACAGATGTACATAATCTCTAGTACTGTGAGTTTGTACTGTTGATGTACTGAAATGCTGCTCCCACCCTGTAGCTACGCCATAGGTGTGGCTACGGACATTACATCTGTCACACAACTATGTAGGTCCCTCTGGTATACACTGGGACAGCAGCCTGTAGCTGGTGAGTATGGAGTTGTTTTGTTCAGGTTTGCCAATACACCAGCCATGTTATGGCCATGGTATTTGCCATGCACACCTACTCATGAGGCATGCTGTACATGTTCACTTATTGTTACTGTTAACTGCACTGCATCACAGTGGTCACCATGGTGGCATATCTGAAGGATATGTAAGAGTCCTGCAGTATACCTAAGAACCTGTCAGTGCAAGATGTGTGGACAGAGATGAGCATAATGGTGGGACAAATGGCCTACAGTAGGGACATGTCTGAAACATTACCCTTATACAGTGGCTACAACAGTGTAGACACCACTATTACAATGGCAACTGTTCCTGATCTAAACAACCACAAATCAGAATACCACATTCCACACATTTTACAACCTGTAATGTGATCCTAACATGAGCAATGAATGTGTAATATGGAATCCTATGTTAGGACAACAAATATAGAGAATACATACCTTAACAAACACTGGAAGCATATGTGTGTACACACTCCAGATAGCATATTGTGAAAGCAGCTTGTGAGGTACTGACAGCATTCACTCTTCTTGAGTACACACCTTCCATCAAGTACAGGGCCTCAATGTTACACCAAGTGATGGACATTTGCCCACTCACCTGCAACAGAGGCAGCCATGGCTTGCACACATCTTACAAACCTTGGGATGGATCCCATTTCTGAAAGGTAGCACTCAGAATTGGGAGAAGTAGCCTTATCTCACTATTGCATATACCATGGCAAACAGTGCAGACAGTCATGTATGTGTGTATGAAGTATGGGACAACATTAATGTAGAAAATAAACAGATGCCCATCCAAGACAGATGACAACACATGTTGCAAACTGGTCATGGAGGCTGCCCAAAAACAAGCAGCAACACTGAGGAACTTGCAGGAATGTCTAGCAAGTACTGCCTGTGCAGTACCTCTGTCGACAATTGCCTGGAATCTGCATACGTGTGGCCTATGAGTTAGGGTAATCAGATGGAAGAGTCGTTCAACAGGAAACATCATCCAGAGCTGTCTATAGGCAGCATATGCAAAACATCAAGTATCCCAAAGGCATGTGTTGCAATGTGTAATGGTGTACTGAGACCAAGGCTGAAACCTACAGTCAGTATTAATAAAGATACATATGGAGAAGAAGCAGCACCTCAATCCACCTCAGGCCCAATATCCCCATTTTTACCTTGCTGGTGCCAGCGTACACCTTTAAGTTTGCTGTTCATTAGCAGGAACTCGGCTGGTAAACATGGCATTCTGAATTTGGAACACTGCAAAATAACACTCATGTGTGGCCCATAGTTGTCAAGCATCTGCAATAAGGCTGAGGATGGAGAGGGGTGTCATCCTGAAACACAACAGTGAACCAAATCATACATCCAAAGCTCCCTAGAAATGGCTGTATCTGAACACAGTCAATGTCATCAGTTGTGCCAGATATAACCCTGACTCCACAGCAATGGTGAAGGCACTGCGTGACCTCCAAGGGCTGTGCTTATGAGGTGACCTTGCAATCTGGCAGAGTTTGGGGACATTTGTAGATTGGAGTGACCAAATAATGGCAAGTGAAGATGGGCCATGCTAGTATACCCCTTCCTGGAATAGTGACTGCTGTAGTTCACTTAACAGGTGCTGCAACAAAACCATTGTGTTCAGGGTGTGCACACTTATGCAACCCACATATTGTATACATCTCATTCAGCATCTGCAAGACTAACACATTTGTTTGGTACTGCATTTGATTGTGCAGGTCATATGTCACATATTAGTTGTGTGCAATGTTAACATATGCAGTATTTTGTCCCAAATGCATATCATGGAAGAGGCTGGCATGTCAACAAGGGTGTGTACACTCCTCATATCCACATTAAGCTTTGAAGGTTGTCAGTGTAATTGGATTTTATTGCTCATACATGCACTGCTGATGATGAGATCTGCAAATCAGAGGTCAGGCATTAACTATTTGCATCAGTCCTCGTATCATCCCAGGTATGTGTCAGACAAACACATAGGGGCTTTGAGCAATAGTGCAAACACAACTGCCACACATATACACATTCAGCAATGGTGTATACACTCATGAGATATGGTGCACAGCACATGCCAGGGTGCTGTACAGGTGCACAGTAATACTGTGTACATGGGTGCAGTGGGCATCACCTACTAACACAACTCATGCAGCACAGCGATGTATAATGTTGTTAGCAAGGATTGAATATAGCTGCAGTGCATGCTGTTGAGTGCCATACATCATGCATGCTGGCTGTTGGGTAATGAGAGGTCTGTGTAATATCTTTGTGCCACCTCTCTTGTAAGTATGTGTGTGTGTGTGTGTGTGTGTGTGTGTGTGTGTGTGTGTGTGTGTGTAAGCAATAATGTACAGATCTTAAATCACATTTTTTTGTTTTCCCCTCACAGGTGGCAAGGTGGTTCAGGGTCCCTACTGCAGGCAAACTGATGTTAGTGTCCATACAGACTCTGACAATGGTGATAGATATGGTAAGGCACAGGCAGGGTTGTCAGGGGCTGAAGCTGTGCCATTGGTTGACATCCCATTCTTATCCACCTCATCCCCACACACAGTCACAATGCCCATACATATCCCATCACTAGTGGCCATAGATGAGGGAAAGTTTGTGGGTGGTGGAATGGGACAGGACAGTGTGGGAACTATAGCAAGTGTGTCTGTACGCAGCAGCCATAGCCGGATGACCAGTGAGGTACCACACAGGCAGAAGTACAGGGGTGCTCATAGGAGGGCTGCTGGTCATCACGCCCCTGGCAGAAGTGCCACAGCAGGAGTCACCAGATGCATGTTTCAGGCCATCATGGAGACACAGGCACATAAGGAATGTTATATCAGACAGAGTCTGAGGCTCCAGAGGGCTACTCATTCTGCTGTACTTGACAACATCCGCGATTTTGCAGGTGCCCATCGTTATTTTGCAGAGGTTCTGGATAGATGGTTGGATGAGATGGTGGGAATCCTTGACCATGTGGTGTCTGTGTTGGAGCATGTGGTGGAAGCAGGGCATCATCCACATGGACATAAGTCAGCAACACCAACAGGTGGAGGTCTATGTGGATGTGCATCAACTCACAGCAGTTCCTGTAGTGGCAGTACCAGCACCAGTACTGCTGGTGGGGTGCTGACCACACCACAACACAGCAGGCCAAATGTACATGGTCCTGGCTGGTCCCAACAGGGACGCGGATCCAGACGACAATTGTCATAATCAAGGGAGAGTACCATATCTGGGCTTCTACCTGGTAGTGCCCGTGGAACCCCGGAAGGCACAGTTCCCATGTCCATGGACAGAGATGGCTGAACTGTGCACCCTGCCATGTACGGTCTGCAGTTGTCCAACAAACTCCTGTATAGGGGAACTACATGGCAGAACTGTGTGCATGCATATACACACACACACACACACACACACACACACACACACACACACACACACACACACACACACACACACACACACACACACACATCACCAACACAGCAACAGTACCTCCATACCTACACACACCACATCTGCATAGCCCAATTGTTAAAGAACCCCCTAACACACATATTATGTCAACCAGGTCTATATCACATAATCAAAGTCTTATAACTTTGAACACGTAATGTTCAAACCATTATGTTCAAAGTTACAAAACTTTGACTATGGATAACAATAAAAACAACGGAAAACAAAATAAACTGTTTTAAGCAGGGGGGCAATCCCCCTGCACCCCCACATGCCCCACTACTTAAATATACCAACTCCAAGATCACACCCCATTGAACAAAATGGAAACCTCTGCTTATGGAGATTTCCATTCAAATGCTCAAACTTTTACTAATTCAAACTTATGGTCTCAACCATATGAGGTTCAAACTTGTAAAAGTTTGACTACGTGATAGGAACCCATGTCAACCAAATGGCTCAGCCTCGGCCTCTGGCAAACCCACCACACACCCTGGGCATATGATGATACCTGTGCCACATCCCTGTCATCCATACCATCGATGCAGGGACATGTTAATATGGTTCTGATGAACAGGGTCAATGTACTAAGGTTTAGCAATGTAATGCTGTTTAACATGTTTTCAGCTGGAATGTTTAATGTTTACATGTCAGGGTATGTAGCTGTCCAGCCATAATGCATTATAGCTGTAATTAACACTGACTGATTGTGGTCTCCATATTGTATTCTGTGTGCGTTGTACGTGTCTATGTGTCAGCAGGATGTTGATCTGCTGTCCTTTCCTACAAGGGGTATAGAACTGTGGTGACACATTGACTGTGTCAGATCCTGAGTACAGCTGAACACAAGTAACAAGTCTGTATAACAGTTACTGCATGTGCCACATGGCTGATAGGTCTGAGGGGTGTATACAGGTGAGTGCATGGTGGCTATCAGCAGCTCTTCTACAGTGGACAATGGTAAGTGTACTGGGTGGCACACCCCAAATTTTTGTGAATAACACACACACACAGAGGCTTTGGTGTTGATGCTATACACAGAGAATACTGTACACATGGATGTACTTAATTTTACAGTGAAATCACTTTGGCCTATGTAATTCCACCAAGACCAAATAGCCAAAACATCACATCAGTAAATAATCAATCTGCCCATTTAATGTCATTGATGATGGTACTGGTAGGGTATATGTCCTCTTCCCCAATGTAGTGCAATTCTGTAGTTGTTAAACATAGGTGTGCTGGTGTGGGTGGCACAGCCATCCACTTTGGAGTGTGTGGGGTGGCATAGAACCACACATAGTGTGACTAAGAAATACTTAAGCTGTTAACATAAACTGTACAGTATAACAGCAGACTAATGGGGGATACACACAATAACCACAATGTGGGTGGCTGTCCCACAACAACCACACCCAACTATATATACCAACTCCAGTATAGCTATACAGCTGTACTGGGGGAAGAGGGCATTTACACATCCACTACTAGTTTTGATGGAATGAATTTCCACAAGATGATTCATTTGAAATGTTACCTTTTGCCAGTTTGTTCTCAGACAAATAATCTCCTGGGACATATCATTTCTGCAAATTAAAGTAGATCCCTTCACATACACACACACTTACTTTGCAACACTGAGAGTAGAACCCCTACCTAGGTACTTTTTGCCACTGATGGTTTGGCCTTAATTGCACACACTACAGAGTTTTTAGGATGAGGTGTGTCCCAAGTTTCCTGTTAAGAGAAGAACATCATGAGTCCTTGTACAGTATGGCAATGGGGGATGTACTGGGTGTTAATGAACAATGCATAGTATGACATACTGTCATATACACATTGACAAACACATACAGTCATAGACACATTTGACAAACCTGGGTTTAGCAGTGCTAACTACCTTGTCAGTGAGTCCATACTGTTAGGGCGTTTTTGCACACAGCACATGAATCATTGGGCTGGATAGTGTAATCGGTTACCTGTATGGTTGATGGTGACAGCGGTCCTCATACAGTTGACCTTAAGACATGTACTGGGAGTACCATGGTGTAAAGACAGTATACCAAGCACCCACACCCCACATTGGATATTGTACTCATTGAAACCCATGATAATGCTCTGACATATCCACAATCACACATTGACCAAGACTACAATATAAACCCTTGTCTATCTAATCAGTGCTACTACAGGGATATGCATTTATTGCACATGCCATAGGGATAGTAGGGTAAGGGTTTGTCATGGCTCTTCTAATGGCAGCAACATCCCGATCCCTTATAATGTATGGCAAGGTTTTTTTGTATTTGGAGAATGTGGCCTCAGAATGCTGTCTCCTACAGACATGCACAGTCACACAAAATTGCACACACACACACACACACACACACACACACACACACACACACACACACACACACACATTTGCCAGGACTCGGACGGTAACTCATGCCTATCTACCCATTTGTAGAATGGTGTTATGCTGGTACTGCAAGCTTCAGGTAGCCCATAGGGTGAAGAGTGTAACAAGTTACATTGAATGTGAATTACAACAGCAGCCATTATTAAGTATAGTAATGGGGAGGGGTGAGAAGGCCTTCAGAAGATTTTCAACTACAAGTTTACAAACACACAGACCCTGTTATACTCAATAATGCACACACACACACACACACACACACACACACACACACACACACACACACACACACACACACACACACACACACACACACATTTCTCAGTACTGAGGTCCATAGGTGTAGGTGTTCCTAGGTGTGTACCAGCCTAATGTCCATGGAGAGATGACAAGAGTAGGGCATGTGAGTACACTGTTACCGTGCCACCTGACATTTGTCAGCAGGCCATCTATCAACTGATGCCACATGAGTGATCCAAGGGTGACAGTTAAATTCAACATCCACTCCTTGGGTTTTCTCTTGATGAGGGCCATTGAGGTGCTCCAATTTACATGAATGCAACATGCATTGCATAACATGGCCATTGTCTCCATTAGGGACCTGTACCCATACATGTTCTTTCGACTGTGGTAGTCTGTTTGAGGTATCCATGGCATGTGGTGCATAAAGAGTGGGGTTTCCTAGCTGTGGCATTCAAAAGACAGCTGGGCAAACATGTATGTGTCAGTCAATCAGAGATTGCCTGTAAGCAGCCAAGATCTGCACATCTGTACAAAGGACAGACAGAAAGTAGCTAGCTAACAGGTTATGCATTAGGATGAGTATTCTGACAGATATACATCTGAAACTGATAGGTATGCCATTACTACATGACAGCAGTCCTCAGCGACATGTCCTAAGTAGTAGTCCACAGTTAATATCAACATATCAGTTCAATATCCAATAGGTGATGCATAAAAACATACAGGTCAGACACCAAGAACACAATAGTCAGTACACAGAATCCAGCTTTGCATGCAGGGGTCTATGGTTCCAGTACTACAATCTACAATCTACTCTTACTAGGAAAAGTACTGTTAAAAGTGGTAATGTAATGGTACAGTACCTGCATGTGTGACTGCATATAACCTGGGATACTACCCAAGTATGAAACACATACAAAGTGAAAAGATTGTGGCACTACCCATGTATACTCAGGTGTTCCATTTATTATACTCACACCCCTTGCTACTGTAATGACAGCACATAGAAGCATGTTATGTACATGGAATTAAATAACTAATTAAAGATGTCATTACCCTGCTATTTTATCAGACGTGAATGTGGTCAATGGTTACCAAGGCTGAGCTATGCATAGCAGGTACAAGTATTACTTAAATTTAAATGCTAAGCAGATTTGTGCACTGGTAAGTGAAGCCAACATGGTATAAGTGCCTATATGTTTATACATACGTTAACACTGCTTATCATCATGCAAACCCACACAAATCCACTTAAAACTGCTCAAAATTGCCTTAACCACTCTGTGTCCAACAGTCATTTTTCTGCCTAGCAACAAAATAAACAGCCCTTTCAGGTCTTGAACCCAAGACCTTGTATACTATCATTACAGCAGTTAACCACTAAGCCATTTGAGATGTGAAGATATTGCTTGTTTTTCAAATACATAATTCAGTACACATACTGAATAGTCGTGAACAACTGCTCTGACTACTACAACTTAGTACTTGTAAGTGAAAAAGGTGTTGAATCAGTCATGTTCTTATATGTAAATATACACATAGATTAATATGGTGGGATACATCTAAGAAGGTATACACAGCACTCATGTTTACACATAAAAGGATATATATATATATATATATATATATATATATATATATATATATATATATATATATATGTTTATACGTATGATATATATATATATATATATATATATATATATATATATATATATATATATGTTAAAAATATGTACTTAAACATATATGTAGTGCTAGTTTAGAAACAGTATAATATGTAATGCATTTGATTCTATTTAACAATATGGCAGTAGAAATGATCTTGCATGTAATTGCTTGAAACTTAGCTGCAGTGTGGTTAACCTCTGACCCTGGCAGTAGTCAGCTCAGCAGGCTTATGTCTTTTAGCAATTATTATCTGCTGGGTTAGAGAAATAAATATGTATGCATGTATATCTTTCTTCCTTCCACCGAGGAGGATGGCCTTGTGAGCTCTATCGAAGATAGAGTACAGCTGCTTACCAGAGAGACAAAGGAACGTATTAAGAAATGAACTGACTATTGTATTCGAACAGACCTGGAACCTTGGAAAGAGCAACATTTACAGAAAGACATTGTAATTGACCAGGTGCCTTGCAAGGCTGTGTTATTCTCATGGGAAAGTTTTTAAAAAGCATTACCTCAGCATCTTCTTATGAATGGAATATTGTGGACTATAGTGATGTAAATGCCCTGTGACTGACCACGTCAGTAAGGTGGGCAAAAGCTGATTGTAAATGCTATAAAATCAAAGGTATTTCCTGTATAGAGCCAGTCAAAACTCTATACTTGTTTTGTATAGTTTTTTGCCTCCTGGTGTACACTAGTAAAGAAATGTTATTTGAACTTGAGCTTCCTGTGTTATTGACTGTCATTTTAAAAAGCCTAATGATTTTTACAGTCTGATTTTAACAATTTATTTGACATTTTGGTCCTTCTTAGCTGGAATTCCCTTGGTAAGCTACAGGTCAGAGTGCATGGGTGGTAATAAATCTGCGCAGGAGAAGCTGCCAAAATTGTTCTTCTTAAAGTGAAAAGACCTCCGACTGAATTGTTGTGTGTAAAGAGGCTGTCCACTTTCTGATCTGTGGCTGAAGAGCGGAAAACTGGACCCCAAGAAAACAAATATGCAGTCATAAACGGGAGGCTCAGGTAAGAAAAATTTCCCTCTTTGTCTTTGTTTTAGATCAGGGACCAGGTTACAGTGTACTGTTGTTAAGATTTGTGATAGCAGGTCGAAAATGTATTGAAGTACTGTATATTTGGTCATAGATCAGGGAAAAAACAGAGCAAAGTAAACAGTCATTCTAGACACTACTGTGGATACAGGGAAGAAGATACCACGTGGTACAAGAAAAGGGTTACGTAACAGTCTTTTTTAAGACATGGGAAATCAGTGCACTGAGAAATCACGAGATCCGCCACTAACGGATAATGTGAAGTATATGCAATTGCAGTGAGCAGATAATGTGAGATATTATACAAAATGTGTTAACAAATATGAATTTGATGGTAAACTAGATAAACTTTCACTAGTTAAACTCCTTAAACAGCTTAAATCTGATGCAGGAGGTCAGGCAAAAAAGCAGCACCAACTAGGCATACCTCAAGCACACAGGTGGATTAAGGAAGCAAATTGTAGAAAAACAAAAGCTTAGAAATTCAAAAACATTTTTTTAAACAACATAGTAAAAAGTCTGACAGACAAAATCTCTGAAAAATAAAAACTTAAAGCAGACTGAACTTGCATTAATCAATGCATACAACAGAAAAATGAGACAATAAATGGATATTATGCTAGATTATTAGAATGCTTTAAACAACAATTAAAAAAATGCATTTTTAAAAGGTTGCATTGCCTCTATCAGTAGCTTTATTACAAAGCATATGATAAATCACTGAACAAGCAGGCTGCAAGCCTTACTTAAGTATGCTAGACATGCTAAAAGACACTTTAATAGTAAAAAGAAAAAAAAGGGCACAAGTCTTCACTGCTGAAGACGGAGCTAAAGTATTTGTATTACAGTCCGGTAAAAAGGGCATCTAGCTAGGGACTGTAAACAAAATAAAAAAGCAATAACAGAAAATAAAGGAAATGAGGACTGACTATATAATAGTAATAACAATCAAAAATCATCAGAAAAGGTTAATAAACAAAAAAAAAATGTGAATGTAGTAAAGGAAATAGAGGAAGTACAAACAGATGTAGAGGATAAAAATGGAAATGAAATTTTAAATTTAGCATTATTGAGCCTGGAGCTCTACCTAGCAGATACAAAACCAGAAGTGACACTTCTGGTAAAGGGAAGAAAAGTAAAATTCCTGTGTGACTCAGGAGCGTCATGGACTTTGATACACCCCTCCAAGTTACCAGAACATTCTGAATCACCTAATTATATATTAGTAAAAGCAGCAAATGGACAACTATACAGGAAACCACTCTCCCATAATATAGCAATAACTGACCCTGTTTCAGGTATGACTCAAAAAAGTAAAATTGTAGTTTCTGCAAAATGTCCAGTAAACTTACTGGAAAAAGACCTTATGCAAATATTTGGCATAGCAGTAGTTCCTACTATGCAGGGTATGAAAGCACAAAGACAAATGAATACTTTTGTGGTGTGATCGGAGGGTAAAGCCTATTACTGGTACAGCCAGGACCTAGTTACTGGTCCAGGGGCAGTAACCAAAAAACTAATGAACATAGCCATCAGTAAGGTACCCTCCCTTGACACTGATCAGCAGCATTTGTTACATTGTACTCTATACTACTGTAAGCACACCAGGACCTAATAAGAAATATGAACAAAAATTGTTAAAAAAAAAAAAATCCTGCTAACAGATTAATATTACGAACTTTATATTGGGATACTAAGGAAAACAGTGTAGTAAGCTGTTCATTACTTCAGAAATTCGTGAAATTGTATAAGTCCAATAGATTGCCACATGTCAGCTTGACAAAAAACAAAAGTGTTAAATGGGCAGACTTAAAAAAAAAAGGTAACAAAATGGGAAAACAGACTGATTTAAAACTGTCAGGACAAGGGATACAAAAATAAAAACTGAATTGGTTGACACAGACACATACAGCTGTACACTTGCAATCTAGTAAGGACAGCTGATTAGCATTTTTATTAAAAGAAAAAAAAAGGCCTTCCCCGGGATTCATGAACCTTGCGCCAGGCGCCCGCATAGCGTTGGCGTTATAAAGCCAAATATGGCCACTGAGCGATTCAGGTATGAACCAATCCCACGTGCACTACCGGCGCGGTTGACGCGCTCCCGGCGTAGGTATGCTAAACACACTGTGTGCGGTATTGCACCATGCAAATGAAGGCAAATAGCGATCCACAAAGTGGCGCAGTAGCGTAAGAACGGCAATGTAAACCAAAAAAAACGGTTTACATTTACCCAAACATGACCAAGGGGTAACGGAAGGCTGTCAACGTCAGGTATCATACAGGTGCAATATGCCAATGGCGAAAGGCACCGAGAATGTCCAAAGAAAACATGCACAAAATGTAAATAATGACATAAATGGTATGTACGCAGAAACCACAGCAGAACCCCCGGACATGTGCACAGAAGGTGCAAAACAATGAAATAATATGACAATGTCCTAAAAGAGCAGTATAATACACATCAGCTGCACAGCCACCACACACCATAGTATGTATGGAAAGCCTCAACCCCAGCGCAAGGGTTGTCAACGAGTGGCGGCAGTGTTCGGTGCCGTAACCATGTATTAGCAGTCAATGCCATGCAAATGAGGCAGATAACAGTGAATCGCAAAACCGCCGCCGGTGTAAGGATGGAGCAAACGGCGCAGCGGTATTACACTGAAGAGTGGCCTACACAGAATACATGTCAATCGCAGAGGGGTGTGCCACTGTAGGAGGAAGCACATTGGAGGCCAGCAAACATGGGCTGTACAATGCACATCACAGCAGCAGGACCGGCGTGTGAGGAAATAGATGCACTGAGAGTACATAATGCGTGCACAGATGCATGTGCACGAGGATGACTACGTTCCCCAACCCAGTCATGGGACGGCCTCCCCGTCAACAACCACGGATATAGGAAGGTAATGCGGAGAATATGAGGAAATGCGGAAGCAGTGTAATTGGAGCCGTAATGAGCAATCAACACCAATCAATCCAGGAAGGGCAAACGGTGGCAGCTGACAACTCTGCATGCAGACTCCCGCAAAACAGGAAAGGGGAGGCATAGGAATGCAAAGATAGTAGGGGATGTAGCAGAAATGCAAAGAGCAAAGAACCGAAATAGCACAGCCAAGTACAGAGGTAGCATAACGGCAGCGGCAGACAAAATGCATCATATGCCATGTGCCTGCAGGATGCACTGCAGGCAATAGTAGGTGCAACGTGCAGAAACAGTAAGGTAAGATGCAAAGCTAAGCCAATGCAGGCAAGTGTAATGTAACACTAAAGGCAACAGCGTTGCGGTTGCAACGGTAAAACACGGAAGATAATCCACAGATACGGCCGCACAGACACACCCAATGACATCACCGGGTATACAGCACAACAGTATAAAGTGTGAATGCACACAACACACAGCGCGATTTCCCAAACGCCGCACCGTAGGGTGTAAACACACGGGGAACTTTTAATATGTATATGTTGGCTGCCGCCGTGGCCGTGATGCATCGGTATGTGTCAGAGACAGACGGAGTTGCGGAGGAGGGTGCCGACAACTACCGTAGGCCTCAGAGGAGAAGGAGAGTGTTCAGACCAAGGGTGACCTACCAGGGGCTGCAAGACCTGGAGATAGTAGAGCGCTACAGGGTGGACAGGGACACGTTACAGCAAATAGTGGAGCTGTGCCGCCACGCCTGAGAACAAGAGACAACAGAGGGGAGCCCATCCCAGTGGACACAAAGGTATGTGTGAGCTTGCGAATACTGGCTACAGGTACCTTTCAAAGGCCAACCGGGATATAATGGGCATCTCACAGGCATCAGCATCCAGGGTACTACACCAGTTCCTGGATGCCATGTTACGACATGCCCATGAGTATATAAACTTCCCCAGATCTCAGGAGGAGTTGGCTAGCAATATCTTCCACCGTGTGGCACAATACCCGGAGGTACTGGGTGCGATAGACTGTACGCACATAGAAATCAAGTCACCACCCGGGGAGCAGGGTAGATGCTACATAAACCGCAAGGGATACCCCTCCATCAATTGCCAGGTCGTGTGCAATGCGCAGGGCATTATCATGGATGTGTGTGCTAGCAGCCCTGGAAGCTACCACGACTCCCATATCTGGCATGCCTCACAGCTGTATCAGGTATTCGCCAGGGGGGACATCACACAAGGTCACCTTGTGGGGGATGCTGGCTATGCACTGGAGCCGTGGATGATGACACCCATCAGAAATGCACACACACACATGCAAGAACGCCATAATGAGGCAGAGGCACAAACCAGAATAATCATAGAGCATGTGTTTGGGATGTTGAAATCACGGTTCCGGTGCTTGGACACATCCGGTGGAGCCTTGCAGTACTCTCCAGGCACATGTGCCCACATATTCATAGTGTGTTGTATGCTACACAATATGATTCTGCGGAAACAGCTGCTGCAGGGACATAATGGTGTAGGGCCACCAAGCCCGCCACAACTGCCAAGGCAAGCACAGGCACAGGGCGTTCAGCGCCATGAACACACTGTGCCAGCCCCAGTAGGTAGACGGAGGCGTACCCAATATGCCTATGCCTTGGCAAGAGGAACGTATAGCACATACTCTGACAGCATAGGCCCCATGGACTGACACCTCCCTACCTGCACACACAGTGAAATGGACGCCACACAAACATGTCCGCCCGTAATGTGTACCGTATGGTGGGCGTATGTGTGACTCCAACATAGGCAACACCCAAACACTGCACACCCAATAGCCAGCGGAGCATGGAACGCCAACACCTCAACCGCGCGGTCCTACAGCAGACGGCGTGGCATGCTGCCACTTCGGCGCAAGTCGACCACATATGTACTTATGTGCATACACAGATACGGAGATAGATATCATCACACACGTAGAAATATATGTACACATACACAGATATAAAGTACAACAGGTAAATATGGAATCCCAGGGATGCAAGTTTACAGAGAAGTAAGACGCGAAATCTCCACATAGTAAACATAGTGAACGACAACCCGATCATCCGGGAGGGTGGGCAGAGCAGGGAACTCCAGCCATGGAAATGTCAACCTGCATCAATGCATATCCGCGGGTCGGGATGATCGCCAGGCCACGGTACAGTAACAGGACATGTGCGTGTCATATTCATAGGATATGAGTGTGGAGGTATACACCGCCGCCGGCGATGTGGTAAACGTAGGTACTGTGTGCAACCGTCGGTGCGAAAGCGGCAATATGTGTATGTGTGAGGTGAGGTTGTCGTGTGTTCCGCTGTATGTGTGTAATGTGTGTGCCACTGTAAAATGTGTATGTAGGTGACATGTCACAGGCGGAGTGGAATAACATGCGTAGGCATACAGTACAGGAACCACAGGCGTATGTACAGCAGTACCCACAAAGTACTACTGAGAGCTCCT
>NC_056731.1:1472890441-1473040441 GCF_019279795.1 Protopterus annectens
TGTGATACCTCTGTTGCCACAGGATAGCGTGGGGGACTAGCCTGCCCTCCCGCTTCATATCCTGGATGTGGTATCGGAGGTGGTAGGGGGGTGGGGGGCTGTCGCTTCTACTGTATTATTATCTTCTTTGTGTACGTATGATGCTTTCGCATTTCTAGTGTTCTGTTCCCTTCGGTTCACTACCTCAATCCACCTATGTACTTGACGGATACCCAATTGTCGCTGTTTTGTCACCTGCACATCTTAGGGTTGCCACCTTTTCAAATGCACAAAGTGGGACATTAGTGTTACGAACGTGTAATTTGCCAGGGCAAAACATACCCACGGCCAGTACATAGCACAGCAATTCACTTTTTGCCAGGAGAGCAACCTATTCTTGTAGCATTTCAGTTGCTTATTCTGTTTATTATGATATTTTGGTGTTTCAGATACAAAATTACTGTTTTATGCTACCATTTAAAAAGATATCTGAGAAATCTTTGTCCTAAGATATCAGGACATTTGCCATTTGTTCAGTTTGTTTGCAGGACACAACTGGCCAAAGAGGGACTGTCCCTCACAAAGTGGGACATGTGGTTACCCTAGAACATCTGCATCACATTTTCAGTGATTCCAATGTTTCAGTAACGATATTTTGTCTAATATACCATCAATGTCATATTTATTACCCCATTTTGCAGAATATCTCACATTATGTGCTCTCTGCGATTGCATATACTTCACGTCACCCGTCAAACGTGGATCACATGATCTGTTTGTGCACTAATCTCCCATATCCTCTACACGACTGTTATGTAACCCTTCTCTCGTACCACGTGGTATCTCCTTCCCTGTATCCACTGTAGTGTCTGCAATGACTATTTACTCTACTCTGTGTTCCCCTGATCTATGTCCAGATTTAAAACTACTTGGATTGGTCTTCGACCTGCTATCACAACTGTTAACAGAAACACAATGTAGTCTGGTCCCTGATCTACAATAGAGACAAAGAGGCAAACCCTCCTTACCTGAGCCTCCTGTTTATGACTGCGTTTTCTTCTTGGGATCCAGTTTTCCGCTTTTCAGCCACAGATCAGACAGTGGACAGCCTCTTTACACACAACAATTCAGTCGGAGGTCTTTTCACTCAAGAAGAACCATTTAGGCAAATTCTCCTGCGCAGATGTCTAACCACCCATGCACTCTGACCTGTAGCTTACCAAGGGAATTCCGGCTAAGAAGAACCACAATGTCAAATAAGTTGTTAAAACCAGACTGTAGAAATCAGTAGGCTTTTCTAAGTGACAGTCAATAACACAGGAAGCTCGGGTTCACAACGTTTTAGTAGTGTACACAGGCAGGCAAAATAATATACAGTCCAAGTATGGGAGTTTTGTCTGACTCTATACAGTAAGCAATTTCTTTATATAGTGTTTACAATCAGCTTTTGACCACCTTACTGACATGGTCGGTCACAGGGCATTTCCATCACTATGGTCCGCAATATTCTATACATACGTGGGTGCTGAGGTCGTGCTTTTAAAATGTTTTCCCATGAGAATAACACAGCCTTGCAAGGCACCTGGTCAATTACAGTGTCCTTCTGTAATTGTAGCTGTTTCAAGGACCCTGGACTGTTCCGATACAGTAGTCAGTTCATTTCTTAATCGTTCCTTTGTCTCTCTGGTAAGGAGTTGTACTCTTATCTTCGATAGAGCTCACAAGGCCATCCTCCTCAGGGAAGGGGAGATGTTATGCATGTACATACATTTATTTTCTGTAACCCAGCAGATAATTAATGCTGAGAGACATAAGCCTGCTGTACTGGTTACTGCCAGGGTCAGAATTCGATCACACTACAGCTAAGCTTCACCAATTACATGCATGATCATTTCTACTGCCATATTGTACGGTACAATTCAATGCATTATATAGTATTTTGATTCTAAACTGGCACTTCATATGTGTTTCTATATATATTTTTCTAACAACATCCATCCGGCCATATGCATGTTGTTCCGTCCTTTACCTTGACCGTGTGTATTTGGCGTCCGGCAACGCTACTCTCCACATGTAATGTCCACCTTCCCCTTCTTTGCCTGTAGCACCCTGTTAGGACGTCCTGTTTGGTAGGCACATGTTCCGCTATATGTGTTTGACTTCTCTGCATAGCTAATCATCGATGCGGTGGTTCAACAACCCGACTTGCCCACATGTGTACAGTTATGTGCACCGTGGCGTGTGCAAACCTATATGGTTTGATCGGGTACATACCACATGCGGGATGTACACATTCTGCAGACACATTCACATGCAGCCATTTCCATATCTGTACCTGAGGTGGGTTGGTGACATGTGGGGTACATATTTGCCCGCGTGGCACTGCCTAACACAATCTTCTTACCACATTTCAGGTATGCCCATTTTGTGTAGGTGTGTAGCTGCACAAGGATGCTAGCTGGTTTGGGTGCACAGGTGTACATGGGTGGGACTTACATGCTACAATGAGGCTATTGTGTATTACATCTGCATGCATGGGTTCTGCTTCTGGATATTACACTTAAACATACGCCGTCCTGTGTTTGCGACAAACACGTTGCTGGGTGTGGGACATGTTGCTATGCACATGTTTGCCTGTGTTTAGGGTATCTTGGTTCCTTCCTGTTGTTATGTCAACACAGCTACCCGGCTATGTACTCTCACTAGTGCTTGTGACCATTATGGTTGACACCTTTTCCAATGCCCATAGTGGGACATGTTTTGTGAAAACATCGGATTTTGCAGGACAACACATGCCCACAGCAAGTGGAGTTGACAGAACTTCACTTGTTTGCCATAATATATGCTTATTCTGTTAGCATTTGGGTTCCTTATTCAGTTTCTTATGCCATGTATGTGTTTCATATACAAAATATATGTTTTATGGTACTATTACAGGTATATTGCGGAAATATTTTTGGCAGGGAATCTCAGGTCATTTGCCAGTTTTTCGATTTTTGCCGGGACACAACTGTCCAATGAGGGACTGTCCATAGCAAATTGGGACAGCTGACCATTCCCATGTCGCTACTGGGGTTGCCACCTTTTCCAGTTGCCAAGGTGGGATATTTTCGGGACTCACATCAGATTTTACAGGCCGACACATACCCACGGTCACTATATAGCATAGAACTTCACTTGTTTGCCTAAATAAAAGCTTATTGTTGTAGCAGTTTGGTTGCTTATTCTGTTTCTTGTGACATTTATGTATTTCAGTTACGGAAATAACCAATTCATGCAACCATTACATTAAATACGGGATATCATTATGTCCTACAATCTTAGCACATTTGCCGTTTTTAATATTTTTTATCGGGACACAACTGCCCATAGAGGGACTGCCCCTCGCAAAGTGGGACAGGTGGTAACCTTAGTCGCTACTCCTATGTCGGTGCGGCGCGCTGACATGCTGCGGTACACCTTTTCTGGGTATGCCCACTGACGGTGCATTGCGGGACAAACACGGTGTTCTGCGTATCCTTTGTTCATGGGCGGGTACACTTAGGGCTTCGTGGGTTGTATTTGCTTCTCCGTTTAGTTGGGACGGGTACTATGTTGCATACTCTACGTGCGTTTCATTCTGCACGGGCCCTGGCTGCTGCCATTACTATTATGGGCGGACCATGGCAGTCAGCACATTAGGTTGCTCACCGCCTGCCGGCTTAGCCACGCCATCCTACTTGGGCTCGCTCACGTACACTACGCACGTGTCTGTGGTTGCGGCACGCTCTCGTTACTATGCATATGGCGCTACTACGCCGGCTATTCACTGCACCGCCGGCGCAGGCCTTATGCCGGCCTTGCGCCGAGCTTCATGAATCCCGGGGCTTGTGTTAAATTCCAACAACTCTGTGGTCAACAGGCAAGTTAAATGTAGGGCTTATTCAAACAGCAGGACCAGTTACAATTACCCCAAAGTCAGCTTTTAGACCACAGAAAAGACAATACATTTAAAAAAGGATGCAAAAGTAAAAATTAAGCCTATAATAGCAGCATTACTCAAAAAAGAAGTACTGGTAGAATCTCCTGATTCACCATGTAATACACCCCTATTTCCTGTTAAAAAAGCAAACGGGGAATGGCAAATGGTACAAAATTTATAAGCTGTAAATAATGCAGTAATACCTAGAGCACCTACGGTGCCAGACCCACATACTTTGTTAAATAATTTAAAACCGCAACAGAAGTATTTCTCTGTGGTAAATATTAGCAATGCTTTCTTTTCAATACCTATACATCCTGATAGTCAATATTGGTTTGCATTTACATTTCAGGGTAAAAGGTATACATATACTCGACTACCACAGGAATATTCTGAGAGCCCAATAATATTTGCACAAAAAATGGCTAGCAACCTGGCAGGGTTTACCCCACCGGGAGGTAGTCAAATTCTACTTTATGTAAATAACATCTTACTAGCAGCACCCAGCAGCAGTGCAGGGTAAATACAGTAGCATTATTAAAATTTTTAGCAATACAAGGACACAAAGTAAACAAAAGTACATTACAACTTTGGAAAAAACAGGTTAAATACCTGGGATATGTAATATCCAATAAAAGTAAAATACTAAATAAAGAAAAAAAGAAAAAAAAAAAAAAAAAAAAACAGCAATTTTGCAAGCACCCAAACCAACAACTAAAAAAAGAAATAATGTCTTTCTTAGGTACAACTAATTTTTGTTGAAGCTGGGTACCAAATTATTTTACAATGGAAAACAAAAGCAAAAATGGCTTTCTGCAGGTTAAAGCAGTTAATAGTTTCTTCATTAGTTTTAGGACTTCCAAATGATCACAAACGGTTCTTTCAGACCGTAAATTGTAAGCAAGGGTACATGACATCAGTATTAAAGCAACAACATGGGGATAAGCAATGCCCCATAGCTTACTATTCATCACAGTTAGACCCAGTAGTGCAATCTTTGCCTCACTGTGTACAAGCAGTAGTTGCAGCAGCAATGGCAGTGCAGGCTTCAGCCTCAGTGGTGTTATTCCACCCTCTCACATTGAGAATGCCTCATGCAGTTGCAATAATTCTGCTACAAAATTGCTACAAAAAAAAAAAAAAATGGCATACCTTTTTCCTGCTAGACATCTTTCATGTATAACTATACTGCTGAGCCAACCTCATATGACAATTAAACGATGTATGACATTACTTCCAACTCCTGCGGTGGGCACACCACACAGCTGCCTGCAGGAAATTAAACAGTTAGCTTTACCTAGACAAAATCTTACAGATATGCCCTTAAATAATGCTGTGGTGACATATTACGTGAATGACTCATGCAGAAGGGGTCCTACAGGGAAAAATCTGGTGAGGTATGCAGTAGTTACAGACACTAAAATTTTAGAAGCACAAACTTTGCTACACAACTTGTATGCTCAAGCAGCAGAACTGGTAGCTTTAACAAGAGCATGTACTTTAGCAGAAGGCAAAAAAGTAAACATATATACTGATAGTCAGTATGCTTTTTCTACAGTACATGTATTTGCACAACAATAAAAAAATAAAGAAATAATTACATCCAGTGAAAAACCTATTAATCATGCGCAATTTATTTTGGAGCTATTAAAATCTATTCAGTTACCTACCAAAGTAGCTATTTGTAAATGTGTAGCTCATACAAAACAACAAAATAAAATTTCAAAAGGTAATGCACGAGCTGATGCAGCTGCAAAGCAAGCAGCCTCAGACTCAAAAACTTTATTTTTAAATAAAAAATTACAACCCTCTGAGATTTTAAATTTAGACATGTTAAAAACAATGCAAATGCTTACTACAAAAGCAAAAAAAACAAAAATGGGTAAAACAAGGTGCAATTTTTGAAAATGAACTGTACATTTCCAAAAAAAAAAAAAACAATATTGCCGTCTAATTTATTTAAATATGCAGCTTTGTTGAGCCATGGGCAGAGCCATGTCTCAACAGGGGGGATGGTACAGTTAGTAAATAGAATATTCCAAACATATGGATACATAAATTATACAACAAAATTTTGTGCAGCTTGTCATACTTGTAACAAGCACCATGCACAAGGAGCATTTAAAAACAAGCAAGGAAGTTTTCCTATACCACCATACCCATTCCACACTATTTGTATGGATTTCTTAGAATTAAATAAATGTAAAGGGTTTGACTCCCTCTAAAATGTTTTTTGGGAGAGCATATTATGTGCCTCAGTGGAAAGCTCTCATGCCTGCAGAGCAGGAGGCTGACAGTTCATTAGCTAATTATATAAAGAAACTGTTAATGAATAAATCTGTTTTGCAGTTTAACTCTTTTTCAGATGAAAGACAGAACAAACCGGTAAAGAACTTTCAATCTGATAAGAACTTTGTGACTAATACACAAGGGCAAAATGGCCAAGAGTAAAGCAAATGGAAAAGCAGAGCAACCCCAGAACTATTGCATAATTATTTTGTTGGCTGTGCATTTGTTGACTATAAGTGTGACAATTTTTCTCTTATTGTGGTTTTTTTCCTGCACTCAACCACAGAAGTAAAAGTGAGAAGACGTGATGAACTGTTTATAGACTGGCATCCAAATTTTAACACATACCTGGCCATGAAACGTGTGTATGCAGAGACTATGAACATTTCAAATTGCTGGGTTTGTACAGCTCTACCAACAGCATATAAAAGACTGTTAATGTCCGCTGTCCCTCTGGGGATAAATGAGACTTGGAAAAATTTGTTTTTGATACAGGAACTGTGAGATCACATGACAAAATAGCTTTATTTTTACCTGTCACACAAAAAGGAGTTGTATGTTTCTACAAAAGTGATACCCTCCAGGTGGGCTGGAGTAATTGTAATATAACAATGTCTTATAAATGTTTCATTAAAGTCAAAAGTGGGGGTACTGTTTGTAAACTAACTATGATTCATATCTGAGTTCAATGAAAGCTACATTAAATGCAGTACGTGACAATCCAGTCTTAACTAAACAATTGTCTATTAAAAATAGGAAAATGTTTCATGCAGGGATAACACGTATTAGTACCAAAGTAATGATTTTATTTGTGGGAAAAAGGCATATGAATGGTTACCTGAGAATTGGTCCGGCAGTTGTTTTTTGGGTTATCTGGTTCCAGCAATAAGACATACTGCAGAATTACCTTTGGGTAAACTACGAAATATAAGGGAAACAGCTCGAAAATCTGAAGGTCCAGTTAAGAAACCTGTGAATCCAGTTGGGAAGATTGAAGCTGGTTGGAAAGACCATAATTCAGTAAAAGACAAAAATAAATTGACTCATATGGACTTGGGCAACAGTGTTATATCCTGGGCAGGAATACTACCAGCCTATGGAGCAGTCAAATCGATCTGGGAGCTGAGGAAGCTGTCAAGATTTCTCGAAGTAATGAGTAATGCAACTTTTTCCGCCCTAGAATTGGTGACTAATGAACTGAATGCAATGAGAACTGTTGTGCTACAAAATTGAATGGCTCTTTACTTCACCCTAGCGGCAAGAGGTGGTACACGAAGAAGAATGCTGTGCTTTTATCCCTGAGAATCGTCACGAGACAAATAATCACCTAGAGGTAATTCAGCAAGTATCAGCAATGACTAAACCAGGCCCAAACCCACTGACGGACTTTTTCCAGAATCTGTTTGGGGGGTGGGGTTCCATCCTATTGAACATTTTAATTGCTATTTGTGTGGGTATACTCCTAATGGGAGCATGTGTTTACTGTGAAATTTCCTGCATGAAAAGATTAATCAAAGATTTTGTTGATATATCTGTTACTGAAACTTTTTACCAAGATTTTGAAATTAAAAGATTAATTTCAGATAATGCTTTTTCTGAAGTATACATTAAATGACTTGCCTAGTTAAAAGTCCTTAAAGGAAAAGGCTAGGAAATGAAATAATATTGTTTATGTTTCTAAATAAAATAAAAAGCATTAAAAGGAGGGAGAATGTTAAAAAAATATGTACTTAAACATATATGTAGTGCTAATTTAGAAACAGTATAATATGTAATGCATTTGATTCTATTTAACAATATGGCAGTAGAAATGATCTTGCATGTAATTGCTTGAAACTTAGCTGCAGTGTGGTTAACCTCTGACCCTGGCAGTAGTCAGCTCAGCATTATGTCTTTCAGCAATTATTATCTGCTGGGTTAGAGAGAAATAAATATGTATGCATGTATATCTTTCTTCCTTCCACCGAGGAGGATGGCCTTGTGAGCTCTATCGAAGATAGAGTACAGCTGCTTACCAGAGAGACAAAGGAACGTATTAAGAAATGAACTGACTATTGTATTCGAACAGACCTGGAACCTTGGAAAGAGCAACATTTACAGAAAGACATTGTAATTGACCAGGTGCCTTGCAAGGCTGTGTTATTCTCATGGGAAAGTTTTTAAAAAGCATTACCTCAGCATCTTCTTATGAATGGAATATTGTGGACTATAGTAATGTAAATGCCCTGTGACTGACCACGTCAGTAAGGTGGGCAAAAGCTGATTGTAAATGCTATAAAAGCAAAGGTATTTCCTGTATAGAGCCAGTCAAAACTCTATACTTGTTTTGTATAGTTTTTTGCCTCCTGGTGTACACTAGTAAAGAAACGTTATTTGAACTTGAGCTTCCTGTGTTATTGACTGTCATTTTAAAAAGCCCAATTATTTTTACAGTCTGATTTTAACAATTTATTTGACAATATATATATATATATATATATATATATATATATATATATATATATATATATATATATATCTATATATATATATATATATATATATATATATATATATATATATATGTATGGATAGATTTTATATATATATATATATATATATATATATATATGTATATATATATATATATATATATATAGAGAGAGAGAGAGAGAGAAACAAAAAGTCTATTGCACCAAAGTCACTCAGCCTACCATAAACAAAATCCCAAAACAGAATAAGGCAGAGGACTCCACATAGAGCTGATCAAGTCTTTATTCAATAAAATCAGAAATAAAACCTTTGTATAAGCACTTTCAGGCTACATGCCCTTCATCAAATAACAAAGAACATTGCAAAAAAAACACATGTTTAAAAATGTAAAGCAACCAATCAACTTTCAGTATTTTACCCTCCTTTTCTTAAGGATAGGTTTTAAAGGTACAACAGCGTTAATACCTGGTGGCTTATCTGCCCCAAGTGTTATAATCCATCTAGTTTCTACACATTCCATATCATTAAATAAATCACATCCTCTAACATTTGGTGTAATCATCTGTACTGCCATAAACAGAAATTTATGATTCAAATTCATTCTTACATGTTGGGCTAGTGCATTATGTTCATTAGAATGCTTAATATCTGGCATATGTTGAAATATCCTTGTTTTAAACATTGTATTGGTCTTGCCCACGTAATGTGATTCACAATTCTGGCACACGGCTATGTAAACCAGATTCTTAGTTCTACAGTCTGCGTATCCCTTGTACACATATATATATATATATATATATATATACATATATATATATATATATATATATATATATATATATATATATCTATCTATATATATAGTGTCTACTCATCCTTGGATGTATAAATGTATGTTCCTGCAAAATATATCGACATGCTTTGCATTGGTGACATGGATATGTGCCCATCTTCCTTGCAAGTGGTTTACCTTTGACATAATGCTTAGGTTCTTTACAGAGCATGTCCTTCAGATTCTTGTTCTTTCTGAATATAAAATTTGGTGTGGTATCTAATATCTCCTTTAACTACGGATCTGTATGTAGCACCCGCCAATGATGTTTGACTATTTCACAAATATTACCCACATCACTGCTATATGTAAGTACCATATTAATTCTACTTTTACTCTCAAATGGTATCACCTGTTGTACATTGTTGTCAGTTATTCCACCCACTCTTCTAAGCCAAGGTCTGGCGGTGTTATCACATTTAGTCTTACTACTTCTTATTAAAGATTCTAACCTATGACATTTGTAGCTCTTCAGCATAAAGTTATTCTGAAGATTGTCCACCTCTTCATGAAATTTAGCATCCTCACTACATATTCTTGAAATCCTACATACTTGTCCTTTGACTATATTGTCAAAGGTATGATGGGGGTGCATGCTATCAAAAGGTAGCAGACTGTTACGCCAGCATGTTTTTCTATATAAGGATGTCATGAGACCACCTTCCTCTCGGCTAGTTAGACGTACATCCAAAAAATCTAGAGTCAATTCAGAGTAGTTGACAGAGAACCTGAAGAACTCAGAACTCTCTTCTAAATAAACTATAAAAGCTTTCAGTTCTTCTTCAGTGCCATCCCATAAAAAGAAAATATTGCCAACAAAATGAACATAATGCACTAGCCCAACATGTAAGAATGAATTTGAATCATAAATTTCTGTTTATGGCAATACAGATGATTACACCAAATGTTAGAGGAGGTGATTTATTTAATGATTTGGAATGTGTATAAACTAGATGGATTATAAGACTTGGGGCGGATAAAACACCAGGTATTAACGCTATTGTACGTTTAAAACCTATCCTTAAGAAAAGGAGCATAAAATACTGAAAGTTGATTGGTTGCTTTGCATAATAATGATAGGTTAGAATTTTTAATAAGAAGTAGTAAGACTAAACGTGATAACACCACCAGAGCTTGGCTTAGAAGTGTGGGTGGAATAACTGACAACAATGTATAACAGGTGATACCGTTTGAGAGTAAAAGTAGAATTAATATGGTACTTACATATAGCAGTGATGTGGGTAATATTTGTGAAATAATCAAACATCATTGGTGGGTGCTACATACAGATCCATAGTTAGAGGAGATATTAGATACCACACCAAATTTTATATTCAGAAAGAACAAGAATCTGAAGGACGTGCTCTGTAAAGAACCTAAGCATCATGTTAAAGGTAAACCACTTACAAGGAAGATGGGCAGATTTCCATGTCACCAATGCAAAGCATGTCGATATATTTTGCAGGAACATACATTTATACATCCAAGGATGAGTAGACACTATATATATATGTATATATATATATATATATATATATATATATATATATATATATATATATATATATATATATATATATATATATATATATATATATATATATATATATATATATATATATATATATATATATATATATATATATATATATATATATATATATATATATATATATATATATATATATATATATATATATATATATATATATATATACAATGGATACACAGACTGTAGAACTAAGAATCTGGTTTACATAGCCTTGTGCCATAATTGTGAATCATATTATGTGGGCAAGACCAATACAATGTTTAAAACAAGGATATTTCAACATATGTCAGATATTAAGCATTCTAATGAACATAATGCACTAGCCCAACATGTAAGAATGAATTTGAATCATAAATTTCTGTTTATGGCAATACAGATGATTACACCAAATGTTAGATGATGTGATTTATTTAATGATATGGAATGTGTAGAAACTAGATAGATTATAACACTTGGGGTGGATAAGCCACCAGGTATTAACGCTGTTGTACTTTAAAAAATATCCTTAAGAAAAGGGGGGTAAAATACTGAAAGTTGGTTGGTTACTTTGCATTTAAAAAATTTTTTTTTGCAATGTTCTTTGTTATTTGATGATAGGCATGTAGCCTGAAAGCGCTTATACAAAGGTTTTATTTCTGATTTTATTGAATAAAGACTTGATCAGCTCTACGTGAAGTCCTCTGCATTATTCTGTTTTTGGATTTTGTTTATGGTAGGCTGAGTGACTTTGGTGCAATAGACTTTTTTTTGCAATTTCAAGACCTTTATACTGTCTATTTGCACACATGTCTGATCTCAATAATGCTTATGTGGAACTGGCTTACCATTCAATAGGTAATTTGGATCAATTGACAAATGAAGGTGTAAGAAGAGGCTTATTCAATACTTTGAATCCATTGTTGCATATGGATATACAACGGATGGCACACACCAGCCCTGAACAGGAGTCGACTACTAGGAGTGAGCTTGAATTTCAAGAACTAGTGTTACAATTTCATAACAATATTATGAGACTGAAACATTTGCAATGGCAAAGGTTTCAACTGGAAGCCTGCTTGAAATTTAATGTGGTACCTAGAAGCATGTGGGTGCTCAGTATGCCTACACAGGGTGAAGCATACCCTGATCTCCTAGCACGTTGGCAGGAGATCAATTTGCAAACAAGCATATCGTATATACAGTTGTTGTTGGATTATTTCCAACCAGAGGAACAGAAAGTCTTTAATGAAGTATGAGCTATGCAACAAGATATAGAATGACGCTTTACAGAAGAGTACCATGTTGAAAGAATGAATAATGTGTTTTATACTGCAGTGTCTTATGATACTAAGTTACAACAAATTAAGATTAAAAAACTGGAACGTGACATCAGAGACTTTGCTCAAAGCAATATTTTCAGTTGGCCAAGGATTAGATATGAGACTGTCAATAGAGTGGAAACAACTCATGAAAGGGAACCAGCCCCAATCAACAGATGGAGAAAGAGTTTGGTGTCAATGTAAACGCTGTGTTCAGGGCTGAGGATTCCTCTACTTCCGTATCTCATTCCCTTGCTGCACTGACCAATGAGGATAATGTGTCGTCATTACACTCCAGCATGGAGGTGAGTAAATCAGGACATGAACACACCACAGTGAGTACGGTGGATGCCTTTGTCATGTTGGTAGCAAAACCCAAAGTTTCACCTCCTGTCTTTAGTAAAACTTTTCCTATGTTACCAGCACCTGTTCGCAAGAAGAACCCATGCAAAAGGAGTATGCCTCAGTATCACGAACAGAAGAGACAGAGAGTCTCGGGATGACTGTGGGTGACTCTAATATTGTTTACAATTTGTCTGATATTGAGCTTAGTGCTGAACAAATGCAAGTATTGAACAAAGGCCTGACCTTTGTTCCAGATGCTATGTCTGATCATAGTCAAGTTATTTTAGATGTTTTAAGTTTTGCTAGGAATGTTATGTTAAAACAAATGTTTGTGGGTAATGCCAAGTCCGAAGAGAATAAGAATTTACGGCAACCGAGTGAATATATGCCAACATTTTGCCTGCCATGTCTGTTTTTGTTAAATTATGTGAGCAGGACGTAGAAGAATACTTTAAAAATGATTGGAAGAAAAAATGTTATAATCTGTCTAGAACACAAAGAATGGCACTTGATAGGTTGATAGTGAATGATAGTATTATTATAAAACCAGCGGATAAAGGGGGTTCTGTAGTTGTCATGAATAGAGAATTCTGTTGTGCAAAATTAAAAATGTTGTTGGAAGATGCTTCTACATTTGTTAAACTTTCTCCCATCATGGTTAAAAATTTGGCAGATAAGGTAAAGAATATTATTACTAGCCTACAAGCTGTAGGTTTGTTAGATGAATAATTAAAGAAAGTTTTATAGATTCAATTTCCAATAACACCTGAATTTAAAGTGCTTCCTAAAACCCATAAAAGTGTTACTGACCCACCCCTAAGACCTATTGTTTCAGGAAGGGGTTGGGTCACTGAAAACATCTCCATTTGGGTTGAATGTGCATTAAAACCTATATTAAGTCTTTACCCCAGAATATTGAAGGATACAGCACAATTTGTTACAGCTTTGTCAGAGCATTTAACCAAGGTGAATGATAAGAAATATATGTTTGTCACACTGGATGTGAATAATCTCTTTACAGTGATTGACAATAGATATGGTATTCAAGCGAAAGAGAGCATATTGCTTAATAAAACACAATTCAATATGGACACTATTCAAAGAATTAGCAAGCTTTTGAATATTGTCTTGAAATACAATATCTTCACATAACAAGGAGATTGTTATAGGCAACAACAGGGTGTTGCCATGGACACAATCTGTGCGCACTCATATGCCAACCTTGTGTTGGGAGGATAACACCATATTTGAAGTTACACATGCATGGACTAACAAAGTATGTTTCTATGTTCGTTTTGTTGATGATATTTTCTTTTTATGGGATGGCACTGAACAAGAACTGAAAGCTTTTATAGTTTATTTAGAAGAGAGTTCTGAGTTCTTCAGGTTCTCTGTCAACTATTCTGAATTGACTCTAGATTTTTTGGATGTACGTCTAACTAGCCAAAAGGAAGGTGGTCTCATGACATCCTTATATAGAAAAACATGCTGGCGTAGCAGTCTGCTACCTTTTGATAGCATGCACCCACATCATACCTTTGACAATATAGTCAAAGGACAAGTATGTAGGATTTCAAGACTATGTAGTGAGGATGCTAAATTTCATGAAGAGGTGGACAATTTTCAGAATAACTTAATGCTGAAGGGCTACAAACGTGATAGGTTAGAATCTTTAATAAGAAGTAGTAAGACTAAACGTGATAACACCGCCAGACCTTGGCTTAGAAGAGTGGGTGGAATAACTGACAACAATGTACAACAGGTGATACCGTTTGAGAGTAAAAGTAGAATTAATATGGTACTTACAAATAGCAGTGATGTGGGTAATATTTGTGAAATAATCAAACATCATTGGCAGGTGCTACATACAGATACGAAGTTAAAGGAGATATTAGATACTACACCAAATTTTATATTCAGGAAGAACAAGAATGTGAAGAACATGCTCTGTAAAGAACCTAAGCATAATGTCAAAGGTAAACCACTTGCAAGGAAGATGGGCACATATCCATGTCACCAATGCAAAGCATGTCAATATATTTTGCAGTAACATACATTTATACATCCAAGGTCGGGTAGACAATATATATACAAGGGATACGCAGACTGTAGAACTAAGAATCTAGTTTACATAGCCGTGTGCCAGAATTGTGAATCATATTTTGTGGGTAAGACCAATACAATGTTTAAAACAAGGATATTTCAACATATGTCAGATATTAAGCACTCTAATGAACATAATGCACTAGCCCAACATGTAAGAATGAATTTGAATCATAAATTTCTGTTTATGGCAATACAGATGAATACGCCAAACGTTAGAGGATGTGATTTATTTAATGATATGGAATGTGTAGAAACTAGATGGATTATAACACTTGGGGTGGATAAGCCACCAGGTATTAACGCTGTTGTACCTTTAAAACCTATCCTTAAGAAAAGGGGGTTAAAATACTGAAAGTTGATTGGTTGCTTTGCATTTAAAAATTTTTTTTTTGCAATGTTCTTTGTTATTTGATGAAGGGCATGTAGCCTAAAAGCACTTATACAAAGGTTTTATTTCTGATTTTATTGAATAAAGACTTGATCAGCTCTATGTGGAGTCCTCTGCCTTATTCTGTTTTTGGATTTTGTATATATATATATATATATATATATATATATATATATACATATATACAGATTCATACACACACACACACACACATATACATATATATATATATATATATATATATATATATATATATATATATATATATATTCTCTCTCTCTCTCTCTCTCTCTCTCTATATATATATATATATATATATATATATATATATATATATATATATATATATATATATATATATATATATATATATATATATGAATATATATAGGGCCATAACATGTAGTAGATAATACTTCAGCACCAGAACTCTCAATCTGTTAGTGCAATGTAATGTAATGTATGTATTGCAGTTATAAATGTAGAATGTTGCTACAATGACAGGGGTTGTGCCAACATACATGTTGTGAAGGAAGACTCTTCTGAAACTGTCATGTATGCCATCAGTTATTGACAGACATCATAAAATCATCATAGTGAAGTACAACACAAATCACAGTAATAATCCTAGGGAATACAGAAGCAATATGAACAATAAACATGGACAAAGATATACCCAAAGGTTACTGACTGGTAAAAATATAAAATCCATGATGTGACTGGAACACACAAGCTTTATTAAACCAGACTAAGCGCTTTCACCTAAACATCTATTGGGTTTCTTCAGAGTCATAGACTACTGAAAATTCATTCCATTTATACACAGGCTGTAATTAAACAATTATTCAATTAACATTTTAACCAATAAAAACTTTAGAGTTTAGAAATGCCTTATTAGGACATTAAATAAGAAATTACTTAAAACCTAAAACTTTACATAGACACCATGGCTAGTGTCAACCAAATGAATGTTGTCATAAAAGTTCATCATAAAGAATCATCTATAATTCATTCAAAAAACAGTTTTATATAAAATTACAAAACAACCATGATTACCTATTCATGAAATGGTGCAGTGAAATGTAAATATGTTGTGTACTATCATATAAAATGTGTCTTGTATTTCAAAAAACTGGAAATAGAAATGTTGTCATTAATACCTGGTGGTTTAGTTGCATCCAGGCATAGCTGCCATAAACATTCCCTTATTTCTAGTAAAGTTTTATTATCACCACCAGCATCATGCTTAGGTATTCTATCTTTAACAAAAAAAAAATGTTTTAAAATTTGCACATTCCTCACTGTGAGTCAATAATGCACAAGATGATTTATTTTTTTGATGTCTCTATTATACTCCAGGATACATAATCTCAATTTACATGTAATCTTTCTCACGTAGAAAGTGGGACAGGTTAAACACATAGCTATGTAGACAACCATGTCAGTGTTACAGTTACAGTGTCCTAGGCATTTGAGTGATGTTTTGTAGTTACTTATATACACGTATGGTCCATCATTAATAAATTTACAGACACTTCATACACCACATTTTTTCATCCGGGAGATGTTGAACTCTGAGGTTACAGGTCCCCTTTCTAAATTCACTATTACAGCACCCTGTCAGAGACAAAAATTGAGTTTTTAGACATCCTCTTATATAATGAGGATGGTCAGATACATTCTAGTATCCACAGTAAAAAAAAACTTATAGCAACTCATTTCTCCATTTTGAGACTTGCCATCCCTATTCACAAAAGAAAAATGTTGTGAAGGGACAAATGTCAAGGCTTGTTAGTCAGGATAGATTTTTTAGCAAATAATTGCTGAAATTTATAGATATGTTTAAAAACAGGTGTTACCCTACATACCTTTTGGTTAAGATATGTGATGAAGTGGTTAGGAAAAGGAACACTACATTCTGACCCATTTTGCTTGACAACAACAGAGATGTGAGCCAGAATAATGTAAAAACACTAATGGAGCAAAACAAACTTAATAAGGGTGCTGTAATGGTGTTAGAATATAATAATACAGCACCAAAGGGTAAGAACATTATACAGACGGCATGAGACATTGTGTTTCCGGATGACATGAAGGAAACACTGGGACCCACTCCAATATTTGTAAATAGTAGGGGAGCAAACTTGAAGAATCTTTTAGAAAGGGGACCTGTAACTTCAGAGTACATCTCCCGGATGAAAAAATGTGGCATATGTAGTGTCTGTAAATATATTAATGATGGATCATACATGTATATAAGTAACTACAGAAGATCACGCAAATGCCCAGGACACTGTAACTGTAACACTGACATGGTTGTCTATATAGCTACATGTTTAACCTGTCCCGATTTCTATGTGGGAAAGACTACATGTAAATTGAGATTATGTATCCTGGAGCATGATAAAGACATCAAAAAGAAGAAATCATCTACTGCATTATTTACTCACCATAAGGAATGTGCAAATTTTAAAAAGTTTTTTTTTTTTTTTTTATCGATAGGATACCTAAGAATGATGCTGGTGGTGATGGTAAAACTTTACTGGAAATAAGGGAATGTTTATGACAGCTACACCTGGATGCAACTAAATCACCAGGTATTAATGACAACATTTCTATTTCCAGTTTTTTGAAATACAAGTTACATTTTATATGATAGTACACAACATATTTACATTTCACTGCACCATTTCATGTCTAAGTAATCATGGTTATTTTTGTAATTTTATGTAAAACTGTTTTTTTGAATTAATTTTAGATGATTCTTTATGATGAACTTTTATGACAACATTCCTTTGGTTGACACTAGCAGTGGTGTCTATGCAAAGTTTTAGGTTTTCAGTAATTTCTTATTTAATGTCCTAATAAGGCATTTCTAAACTCTAAAATTTTTATTGGTTAAAATGTTAATTGAATAATTGTTTAATTACAGCCTGTGCATAAATTGATTGAATTTTCAATAGTCTATGACCCTGAAGAAGCCCAATAGATGTCTGGGTGAAAGCGCTTAGTCTTGTTTAATAAAGCTTGTGTGTTGCAGTCACGTTGTGGATCTCTTATTTTAACCAGTCAGTAACCTTCACGTATATCTTTGCATTTTAGCAATGTTTATCCCAACCTGTATTGGAGCCCTTAGCTTTTGGTTGAACTTTGGGTGTTGGTTTAGTTTGTTTCTGTTACAATATCACTGGATGGAGCAGTTACTTGCCCAGTATGTGGATATCTCCAAACAAATTATTTCTCTCATGCAATCCACTGGGAGAGTTAATTATGCTGATAGCGTCAACATATCTTTAAAATCAACACAAGCAGAATTATTAACTTTACACACACCGCTGAGTACCAGCAGTGCTTGTATTCACAATATTGACAATAGAACAAAAATATCACTTCTGATAGAGTAAGTTCAGACGAGCAGAGAAGGATTCCACTTCCTGACTTTGAGATATTGCTAGCTCCTCCATCTTTTAACGTAATGTTGCCGACCAAGAACAATGTGAGCTATGGTACTTTTAACGCTCAGCTTCAACAGCTTGAAAACTGACCAAGCGATATAAATCCTTACAGATGGATAACATATTTTTGGAATGCTCAATTGAATTAAAGCGGGTGCTAAGGGGTCTGACAATCTTTAAGCTACCAATGGGCATCACAGAAGACTCCAAGGCATTCCAGCACCTCACAGCCCTTTTCGACCGAACAGGTATGGACATGATGCAGATTATTATCTGCAATAATAATGTAAAACTATCTAAACTCAAAAATGACTTGCTAGCTCTCAAAACCAGTATGTAAAATTATCTACTTTTTGACTTGAATAAATCTCAGTTTGAAAGAATACTAGTGGATGTTAACAAATTTGTCAGGGCTGGCTTACAACACAAACAAGGGAAGATTTTAAGGGATACCTGTGAATACAAAGAAAAATGTGTGTATCTTACAAAAAGTAGGGGGGGAGCAGCAACAAGTGATGTTGGAAACAAAGGGGTATTGGGAGCTCCTGAAGAGGACATTGAGGTTGTTCAGACTGATATTTGTGAGGACAATTAACTTTTTTTAGACCCACCTCCCCTGAGGCGTTCCAATCAGATACGAAATTGCAACCACTACCAGAACAATTTCAGTACAACACCAGTGAGAGGCCAATCACATCAACAAAGGGAGAGATAGGGGGGCCCACGCAATGCACCTCACAATCAGTGGTACAACCACAGCTCCAATCACAACCCCAGTCACAGCACCACTCACAACTGAGTCTTGATTTTTTGACATTGGACAATCACAATGATATTGTTGAACTTGATGTTCCTTTCAGTGAACAGAACTGTGATGAATATGACCGGTTGTTTGATAATGGTAGTTACATGTTCAATACTGAACCAAGTTGCAAACATATATGTGTGAATGACTTATCTATATATCATTTTTCTGATATAGTAATTTCTGTTGATCATGTGTCTTTGTTGAAAAAAGGATTTTCTTTTGTACCCACTTATCGTTATGAAGTGGGTAAGCTACTTTTGCATTTTAAATTATTCACTAGACTTTTAAATTTAAAGATATTTTTTGTGAATAACACAAATCCTCACAGTGACAATATATTGAGTTTCAAAAGAAGCAGCACTTTCATCCCCCTAGCAACCCCACAGTTATGGTTTTTGAAGGATTATGTAAAGTACAAATCAGGAAATGTATTTATGCTGAAAAGCAGCCTATACAAAATGTGTCTAGTGCTGAACAATTTTGTTTGAAACAACTAACTGAAACTAATCACTACAGAGTTATGAAACCAGATAAATGTGGGGGGAGGGGGGTAGTCATTATGGCTCACACTGATTATTCTTGTAAAATGCAGGAATTACTGAATGACTCTGACACTTATGAAAGCGTTTCCAAATTTGATGTGTACCATGCATATGCCAAAATTGATTGGCAACTCTATGAGTTTTTGTATGAGGGGATCATATTTTGACAAAGAGTACAAATATCTCACAGTGGAGACTCCTATTACTCCCTGTGTTTTTGGTATCCCCAAAATTCACAAAAATATCAACTCACCTCCTTTCAGACTGATTGTTGCTGCCAGGGGTTCTAAAATAGAACCCCTGGCCTCTTACATAGATATTATATGTATAAAAGTGTTAGATAGGACTCCACACATCTTAAGAGACTGTTGGCACTGTCTAGATACCATTAGGAACATGAATTGCAGTGACAATTCCCTGTTTGTTACAACTGACGTTATTAACCTTTTTACTGTGATACCCCACCAAACAGGACTTGAATTGTTTGACAACAGCCTGGTTAAGTTTAGTGACTTGCATTATGTGAAGAGGGGTTTACTTGCTGAACTTATGGAGATAGTGTTACTTAATAATTTCATTCTTTTTGATGGTGTACACTATGAAAAGATTAATGGTGTTGTGATGGGAGCCAGGTATGCACTCATTTATGTGAACCTTGTGTTAGCCGAATGGGAACGGCAGCATGTGTTCACTTCCAAGTATATGCCTAAAATAATTACTTATTTACGGTACCTTGATGACATACTGGTTTTGTGGAGGGGAACAAAGGATGAACTGGATGATTTTATTAAGTATTTAGGTAATACCACAGGATTTCTAAAGTTTACCAGTCAAAGTAATAGGGACACAATTTAGTTTTTAGGCATCCTCTTGTATAAAGACAACGGTCGGATACATTCTAGTATCCACCGTAAAAAAACTTATAGCAACTCATTTCTCCATTTTGAGAGTTACCATCCCCATTCCCAAAAGAAAAATGTTGTAAAGGGACAAATGGTCCATCTGTCAAGGCTTGTTAGTCAGGATGGATTTTTTGGCAAAGAATTGCTGAAACTTATAGATATGTTTAAAAACAAGGGCTACCCTACAGACCTTTTGGTAAAGATATGTAATGAAGTGGTTAAGAAAAGGAACACTACATTTTGACCCATTTTGCTGGGTGATGACAGAGATGTGAGCCAGAATAATGTAAAAACACTTATGGAACAAAACAAACTTAATAAGGGTGCTGTAATGGTGCTAAAATATAATCATACAGCACCATAGGTTAAGAACATTATACAAATGACGTGAGACAGTGTGTTTCCGGATGACATGAATGAAACACTGGGACTCACTCCAATATTTGTAAATAGTAGGGGGGCAAACTTGAAGGAACATTTAGAAAATGGACCTGTAACCCCAGAGTACATCTCCCAGATGAAAAAAATGTGGCATATGTAGTGTCTGTAAATTTATTAATGATGGACCATACGTGTATATAAGTAACTACAAAACATGACTCAAATGCCCAGGATACTGTAACTGTAACACTGACATGGTTGTATACATAGCTACGTGTTTAACCTGTCACGCTTTCTACGTGGGAAAGACTACACATAAATTGAGATTACGTATCCTGGAGCATAACAGAGACATCAAAAAGAAGAAATCATCTAGCGCATTATTTACTCACAGTGAGGAATGTGCAAATTAAAAAAAAATAAAAAATTGTTATCGATAAGACACCTAAGAATGATGCTAGTGGTAATGATAAAACTTTACTGGAAATAAGGGAATGTTTATGGCAGCTATGCCTGGATGCAACTAAATTACCACGTATTAATGACAACATTTCTATTTCCATTTTTGTGAAATACAAGTCACATTTTATATGATAGTAAGCAACATATTTACATTTCACTGCACCATTTCATCTCTAAGTAATTATGGTTATTTTTGTAATTTTATTTAAAACTGATTTTTTGAATGAATTTTAGATGATTCTTTATGATGAACTTTTATGACAACATTCATTTGGTTGACACTAGCAGTGCTGTGCATGTAAAGTTTTAGGTTTTAAGTAATTTCTTATTTAATGTCCTAATAAGGCATTTCTAAGCTCTATAAAGTTTTTATTGGTTAAAATATTAACTGAATAATTGTTTAATTACAGCCTGTGTATAAATGGATTGAATTTTTAGTAGTCTATGACTGAAGAAGCTCAATAGATGTCTGGGTAAAAGCGCTTAGTCTGGTTTAATAAAGCTTGTGTGTTCCAGTCACATCGTGGATTTTTTATTTTTACCAATAAACATAGACATTCTGAAACAATCTGGTCAGTCAGGAGATATACACAACACCTTAGTACAAGAAATGTGGAACAAGCCTGACAAAAGGGATGTTTAGAGCCATGAAAATGGGGATATTTTAGAAATACTGGACTAGATAAGCTCACACAGTTGATGCATTCACACTCTCCTGCCTGTCCTAACACATATTAACTGGAATAGCAGAGAACCCAAGCCACATACTTCACACTAGTTAGTGACATACATCTTCAAACCAGGCCACTACTTTGTCAGAAATACACAACACCAGGCAACAGTACATCTGACAAATATCTGGACATAACATCACACTACGGTAAATACACTGCACTGCTAGGCATGTCACCAAGCGCTGTCTATACTACAGGCAAACTGCCACAACACTAACCCAATTTACCTATGGGGGAATGCAAATGCAATTGCAAATATAGCAGGCACTACAGGCATGTAACAGCATGGGGTAAAAGACACCAGTGTGAAAGTGCATACCCACAACTGATCTCAACTCAGTCACAGTCACATAATTTTAAGCCTAAGTAATAGTACAGTTGATGGCCTGTGTGAACAAAAGTCATCATCATGTTTGCCACTCACACACTAACCCTACATATACTGGCCCAATTCACAGTTAGTCTGACACCTGACTGTGGTATGGGGCATGTCTCATCCTGGCCCTACAAACATATAGAGTGATAGGGTATCAGAAACCTCAGCAGCATGCTCTGACAGATAGAACAGGACTAAGAACACTGACATCTACCCCAGTCTGTACACAGGCCAAATAACATGATCACAATACACTGCTACATAATACAGACACACTGTCAACAGTCAACATAAGTACACAGAACTCACTACTGTACAGACTGCCACAGAATATCCAGGTTTTGTACACAACTATTAAGCCTCCTTTACATGACATGTCTGGCAGTCTGATATATCACTGGCTTGATAACAGGAATTATGTCATTAAATAATGGTATACTGCACATATCCACCTCTTACTGCATGACATATGAACAAAGGGTGACAGACTTAGGGGACAGAGGCACAAACACAGAGCCAGTATTAACATATTGCAATTATAAACTGAGAGCATTGCTGGTCTAACAGGGTTTGTTGTGGCATATCTCTTCTGAGGGATATGAAGTCAGTTACACACATGGATGTTACCGTTTCCTGAGTACAATAATTAGAGTATGCTACTGCATTTATGAAGACAGAAAATGTGTGAGTTACACACCAAATCTCAAGCTCCAAACTCTGGCCAGTCTGCAGATAGCCCTACAGGTGAAAGTTTTCTCAACCACATAACACTTTCATGCCAGACTTTAAATCATGCAGAACAGCCATATCCACACAAACCATGTTAAACCAACATTACTTCAAATGTAGAACAGCAATACTTACATTCTGTCCCCAACTCTGTAACATCCCCCTCCAGTTTTCTGGCATGTCACCACAGTGTTTGTTGTAAGAGGTATTTCTAACTACCCTCTGTGATGTTGTTTGTCAGACACCCACATGAAGTCCTGCTCACAGTGAAGGAGAAGGGCCAACACCCACTTGCACTGCTTAGTTATAGGGGTGTGTTTCCATGCAATTGGCTATAGGAATGATACCACAGGTGTTCCACATGCAATTAGCAAGTGGAGGACTCCAATTTGTGCAAAGGCCATCGGCTGATCATGAGCATTACCTACCAGTAAGTTGGGAACTGCTGATTGAGAGCTCAGTGTCTGTTATTCCTAAAGTGTATTAGTTCTGGTTTATGCACTTGGGCTTCAGGCCAGTTATTTTACATTAAGAGGGTTCGTGGTCTGCACTCTTGTGGGAGGAGAGGCTGGACTCTACCCTTCTGAGCTGGGAATTTCTGGTTAAAGGTTTATAGTGCCTGCATATTTGAACTGTTTCTTACTGAAATTGGTACACCTTGTTTGCTGTAGCATAGACTAGATCCAGGCCTGCTGAATCTAGCTTTGTTTGTATGCTTGTTGTTTGTTTGCTTGTTATTTCCCTGGAATGCTAATTCCACCTAAAATGCGGCTTCTCAGCGCTTCTGTAGATCCCTAGTGATATCTGCATTGCTTACTGTACTTATTTCCTTGTTTCACTTGAAAGAAAGTTACTGTTTGTCGTTTTTGCATTTAAGTTACCTGTAACACATTGCACTTAAGTTACCTGGCACTTGCTCACTAAAGCAATTATATAAGTCAGCACTAAAAATTAAAAGCACTACACCCTCACTCCCCGTTGGCCCTTGTTTTCAATTATAAAGGAATTCCAAATATTATTCTAGCATGTCCAAAGGTCATTTGTCAATCTCCTCTCCGGTCCAGCTGGTGAACCTGGGAATCTTGAGGCAATGTTACAACTGCCTCATGAACACAGACAACCCTCTCCTCCTCCCAACAAATTCCAACACATGTGAGAGATGCAACCATATAGCCAAACTGGAGGCTAAGCTCTCTCAACTCAGTACTGGCAAAACCAGTCAGGAGAAGAAGGAAACCACACTCACTACAATTCCAGTCTCACATAGACCTACCACGACAGCAAACCAAACACATAATCACACAAAAACATACTCAGAGGCTCTAAATAAAGATCTGCCTAAGCAGCAGAGATGTCCAAAGCAGACACCCAAGCAACCGCTACCCCAAAACAAAACACGTGCAACACATATCTCACAAAGCCAGTGTGCCGAACAGTCACAGCCCTTAAGGCTAAACAACACACCTGATACACTTGTAATAGGTGACTCTATCATCAGGCACACTGATGTCCCGCTCACCAGGCTGAACAAGGAGTAGGTCATGGTGAGCAGCCTGTTGGGCGCTAGGATCCGCCACATAACACAAGCACTCAGGTCACTCCAAGGCAAGTACAAATATGACTCAGTCATTGTCCATGCTGGTGTGAATGACCTGAGACGTACCGCCCTGGAATACATGAAAAGAGACATAGAGGAGCTCTCTGAGCATGTAGCCCAGGCCGGTATGACCCTGACCTTGAGTAGCATCTTACCCTCACCAAGAATGATGCCACAATATGAAGACAAGATGATCAATTTCAACAATTGGCTTAAGTACTGGTGTCATTCAAAGGGGATCCAATGCCTGTCAGCCTGGGATGATATGATCGACAAGCCACGATGCTTCGCTAGGGACGGCTTGCACCTGTCACCCCTAGGCTTTCGGATATTGGCAAAGGCTCTTGCTACCCCCATAGTGCCTTTTTTAGGCAAGGCTCAAAAGACATGCCTACCTCCATAGGTATCACAAGGGATAAGAAACTAAGAGTAATGCTACTCAACGCCAGAAGTCTAAACCTCAAGATGCACGCACTTGAAACTCTCCTTAGCATGGAGAACATCGATATCTGTGCAGTACCAGAAACCTGGTTCAAGGCTCCCGAGAGAACCCAAGCACTACCAGGTTATACCTCATGCCATGCTTTTCGGCCCCAAAACTTGGACCAAACCACAAAAGGAGGGGGAGTATCGATATTCATCAAAGATACCCACACCTCCAGGTTGGTGGCAAAGCACGAAGCTTCAGAGACTATCCATGTGCAACTAACAGTGGGTAAAACTGCCTTCCAGTTTATAGCCTGTTACAGACCACCCTCCCAAATCCAGGAACCCCACTCGGCCTTCCTGAGAACACTGGAAAATATGAAGGTCTCTCCAAACACCATTATATTGGACGACTTCAACTACCCAAACATAGACTGGGAGCATTACTCTAGCTCCAACACCCAAGCCCAAAGGTTCCTAGAATTCATAAACTCAAATGCTATGGAACAACTTGTTACCACTCCCACAAGAGGGGAAAACATACTGGACCTGATCATCACCAACATGGGGACTCTATACTCCAGACCAGAAGTGTATCCCTCACTGGTAAGATCAGACCATAAACTGATCTCACTGGATATTCACATCCCGACCCCACCCCCTGCCCAGAAAACCACAGTGAAAAACTTCTCTAAAGCAAATTTCCCACTCCTCAAAACCGAGGTGGAATCCTTCAAAGCCCCGGGCCTGTGGAAAATACGGCCCAGACCACAGAATCCTTTATAAATGCATTCTATTAACACCTTCAGGAATGCATGGATCATGCAATCCCAAATAAAACCAAGACCCAATCCTCCAAAGGCAGACGTCCTGTCTGGTGGACCCCAGCCATAAACAAACTATACAATAGAAGGAGGAAGCTACTACATGATAGAGCAAAATCCCAACTAGGGAAGGCATCTCTGATCAGTATTAGCAAAAAACTAAGGGCACTCATAAAATCGTCTAAGGCCAACTTCGAGAGAAAAATTGCACAGGACACTAAGGATAATCATAAGGCTTTCTTTAGTTATGTTAGGAACCTGGGTGGGAATTCCCAGATATGCTCAGAATTAGTCCAAAATGACAAAAAATACACCGAACCCACAGACATTGCCAACATCCTAGCTGACAGGTTCAGCGCAAACTCCCTCCCCACCAAAAGGGCAAATATCTATCCCAGCAGAGTGCTGCTCCCCTGACATCTCAGATGCTCAGGTAAGAGCCGCCCTCTCCAAAGGAAAACACACAGCATCAATGGGACCAGAAGGTGTCCTGGGCTGTGTCCTACATGAACTCCAAGAAGAGCTAAACCCAAACATAAAACTACTGTTCAATCTCAGCCTTACTACAAGATATGTACCCAAAGAGTGGTGTACAGCAACAGTAGTCCCTCTCCACAAAGGTGGTGCCTCAACGGACCCTAGAAACTATCGCCCCATAAGCCTGACTAGCTTGGTCTACAAAGCTATGGAAAGGATCATCATGGACCTCATAAATAAAGATATTGGGGACCAAGAGACACTGGATCCTACCCAGTCCGGCTTTGTTAAGGGCAGATCCTGCCTCTTAAACCTGGTCGACTTCTTTGAAACAGTCACCAAGGCCATTGACGAAGGGAAGGTGGTCCACACAGCCTACCTGGACCTCGCAAAAGCCTTCGATACAATACCCCACTCGGGCATTATAGATAAGCTCACCAGCTTAAATATAAACCCCTATGTCACTAGATGGGTTGCAAACTGGCTCAAGGACAGAACCCACATGGTTAGAATTGCTGGAGCCATGTCAGACTCCAAACCAGTTACAAGTGGCGTCCCACAAGGCTCAGTCCTGGGACCTCTCTTGTTCGATATATATTTCTCAGAGGTACAGGCCAACACAGAAGGACTGTGGCTGACCAAGTTCGCAGATGACTGCAAACTGGGTGCCATAATCTACTCTCCAGCCGATACAAGCATCCTCCAAAAGGGCCTCATAGAAACAGACAACTGGTGCCAGAGCCATGGCATCAAGCTAAACGCTAACAAGTGTATAATCATCCCCTTTGGCAAAAACAAAAGTTGATAGCAATCTCTCATTTGACAACCACGTGGCCAAAGTGGTTAGAAAAACATTTTATATAGCCCACCTAATCATGAAGGGATTCACATCTAGATTAGGGGAGGTCATCGTGCCTCTTTACTCATCCCTCATCAGGCCCATAATCGAGTACAATGCCCCTTTTGGGATGTACCTTACCAAACACCTGCAGCAACTGGAAAGACCCCAAAAGTACCTCACCAAAAGGACCAAAGGGCTCAAACAGATGCCATTTGCTGCCCGGTTAAAGAAACTCCAGCTCTACTCAGTGGCATACCACCTGCTCAGAGGCGACCTGTGCCTGACGTATAAAGCCATGTCCAACCCGGAATTAAGGGACATGCTGTACCTCAAAAAATCCAAATCCCATCGAGCTACACGCTCAAGAGACTTGAACCTCAGCACTGAAATAAATAGGACATGCTGGAGGGACAGATTCATAACCCAGAGGCTCCCTTCACTCTGGAATAAAATCCCAGTCCAGGTTAGGCAGAGTCCCTCATTGACTCTCTTCAAGAAGAATCTTGATGAGTGGATGGGAGATTGTAGGTTTACCCCGAGTATCACTTCTGTGTCACTGTTAGACATAGGCACAGTATACTAACCTCGAAAAAGGGCATAGCAAAATTAATTTAAAATGGGTAGCGAAAACCAAACATACTCTGGCTAGGCTTATAAATGCCCTAGGGCAGATAGCCTAGTATGAACCTATGAACCTATGAACCTATGAACAAAAGTCAAGCTGCTGCCTATGAAAAATAGATGCATTTTCCACATCTACCAGAGAGGGTTGAGAGAGAGAGAGAGAGAGACAGAGGGAAAGAAAGACAGGAAGAGAGAAAGAGCCAAGCATGTGTGTGTATGATCTGTGGGTAAAGACAGGCCTCTAGGTATTATAATGATTGCCTATATATAAATGTATGGCTGTGTATTGTCTACAACAACCTCTATGGTGTTTGACAACTGTTGCCCTTGTAATGTGACATTGTGACATATGGGTCCTCTATATGAAAATGTAGAAAAATCCACACTGTAATGGATCCTGTTATTTACACAATCATACCAACACCCTCCCAGGGGACTGATGACACACACACACTTGCCAATACTGAGTTTCAGACCCCTACCTAGCTATGTATTGGTACTATAATGTTACACAGTTATCATAAGCACAGCAGCAGTTATATGTTGGAGAGTTGCCCAAAGGCATCTTTGGAGGTGAGTGACATCAGCTGCAGTGCTCAAAGGAGGGGTGAGGGAAGTGCAGTAAGTGTGAATGACCAGAAAAGTAGGTGTCAACAAAGACTCACGCACATTTTCACAGTTGCCAGGACCAAGATTAGAACTCTTACCTAACTAGTTTACTGCACTATGACATTATGCAGTTATCACAAGCACCACATCAGTTACATGCTGGGGAGCTGTCCAAAGGCATCTTTGAAGGTGAGTGACATCAGCTGCAGTGCTCAAAGGAGGAGTGAGGGAAGTGCAGTAAGTGTGAATAACCACAAAAGCAGATGTCAACAAAGGCTCACACACAAACACACACATTTTCACAGTTGCCAGGACCAGGATTAGAACTACTACCTAACTAGTTTGCTACACTGTGGTATTACACAGTTATCGCAAGCACCATGGCAGTTACATGCTGGAGAGCTGTCCAAAGGCATCTAAGAAGGTAAGTGACATCAGCTGCAGTGCTCAAAGGAGGAGTGAGGGAAGTGCAGTAAGTGTGAATGACCACAAAAGCAGGTGTCAACAAAGACTCATACACATTTTCGCAGGTGCCAGGATTAGAACTTCTATCTAACTAGTTTGCTATACTATTGCATTACACAGTTACTGCAAGCACCATGGCAGTTACACGTTAAAGAGCTGTTCAAAGGTATCTTTGAAGGTGAGTGACATCAGCTGCATTGCTAAAGGAGGGGTGAGGGATGTACAGTAAGTGTGAATGACCTGAAAAGCAGGTGCTAACAAAGACTCACACACATTTTCACTGTTGTCAGAACCAAGATTAGAACTTCTACCTAACTAGCTTGCTACATGATGGTATTACACAGTTATCAGAAACACCACAGAGCATATAGGGGTAAAATTTGGCCTAAGGGTTATTTCAAGGGGACTGACAGCAGGAGTGGTAACATGGGCAATGAGAAGTGCAGTGTTTGTGAATGGGCCATCAATTATTCCTCTGGAAACAGACAGACACACACACACACACACACACACACACACACACACACACACACACACACACACACACACACACACACACACACACACTCAGTCACACACACACATACACACACTCAGTCACACATAACTTTACATTTGACAGGACTGAGTATACAAATGCTACATGAATACTGGTTTTTACTATTGTGTTACACAGTTATCACAACCACCACAGACACTGTAGGGTTGAGGGCTACCAAAAGGAATATTTACAGTGATTGACATCTGCACATCATGCAATATCAGGCAATTGGATGTGTAGTGGGTGGGACAGGCCTTATAATGGAATTTTATCTGTCACTGCTTGTCTCTCTCTTCCCCACATCTCTGTGTGTGTGCATGTTTGATATATTATAGTGTGTTGGCCTTGGATATGTGTGAATATTCCTATCCAATGTGTGTGTGAAGCATAAATGGTGTACAATTTGGTGTTTGTGCACAGACATCTGAAAAAGATACGTATAGTCCACTGTGTTGTCAGACATGGGCTACATTTCTCTAAGTGTAGGAGCATGCCCAGTATGACCTTCTGTAATGAATGTGTGAATCCATTCCAAGTAGAGTTGTACTCCTGCCCAGGGTTTGGTGTTCTCAACCTACAGAGAGCAAACTGTTTCTGCAGGATATCTGTAGGTAGGTTGACAATATGGAGACACAATGGGTGACAGATAGGGGGATACTGTAACTATTGCTGTCTGTGCTGCTTGTGTTAAATGGTTGGTGTTAGCAGAGATATTCAAACATATGTAGTGTTTTACACTGTGATGTATTATGTCATCGACTACTGACCGATATAATTATTTGCTCACAATTATTTACTGGGAAATACAAGATGAATGAAGCTGAGTCCAGTATTGTGGTCTGCAGCCTACACATTTTTGCACACTCCAGCCAGTCTGGAGGCATAGCTACAGACACTTGCTGATGGGTCTGTGTAAATGGTCCAGCACCTTGGTAGTATGGTGGCTGAGGATCCCCTTGTTGTACATATATCAACTTAGAATGGCCATATCCTGCTATGGCCATACCTCTCAGCTGTACAGATTTACCCAGTTTACCCAGAGGCAGGGCTCATTTATCTGGTCAGTTCCCCTTCACATTGTGGTTTACAAGAAGGTTTGTATCCACCCATTACTGGGTTTACAGGCAGAAGTAGCATGCACACACATCAGAGTTTCAGACTTCACACACTCCGTGATGTCCATGTATCTACACCCCCTCCCCAATCTGTTATTCTATACTCGTGCTAGCATTATGCAAGCGATATCTGGGAAGTATCCCTATAGTTGGCCCTTCATCCCAGCAGTATTTATGAACTGGCCCCCATTCATGCAGTAGGACATGGGGGCCATGCTACTGGGATTTGTCAATATGGCCTTGCATTTGTGTTCTGTTGACTGTGTTAGTTTGTTATTTGGGACCCAATGAGATACCATACATTGGCACTATGGGTGAGGCACAGGCCTTTGACAGAACACTGTAGGCTATCTGTTAGTAATGCAGGCCATCTGTAGCAGGCCAGTGCATTCTATCACTCCTACTTTCCCAGTCTGTGAGCCAGTGGATTCCCCTGGAGTGACAGGGTAAGTGCTTGAGGTGTTAATTGCAATAGTTCCTGTACATATTGACCCATTGGTTCAGATGCATGCAGGATGCTGCTTACAGCTAGGGACACACCTGCAAAAGACACCTCTTCAGCATGCTGCATTCTGTGGGTATTCCCATACAGAAGTGGGGTCATACTGTACTCATTCCCAACAGCAAGGATATGACCTGTGATAAACCTGTGGCTGAAGGTGGGGTGAGCTGAGTACATGTATGATATGGAAGCTACTTGCAGCTGACTCACATATATACCTGGGACATTCCTATTATATTGCCTCGTGCAAGGACATAGGCAGTCTCTTATTACTTCATAACTGTGCCTTTTGTGGTCTGCCAGTGATTGTCCAGACTACATCAATATTCCATACTACACAGACAACTAATATGCTGCTAACCTGTATGTACAAATCCAGAGTTGTGTGTAGATGACAGTTAAATTTTATGCACTATGTCTAGGGTACTTGCACCTGTGTACTGTGTGTATGTATGGGCCCACATTCATGGCATGTCCATCTTTCAGACAGTGACAGATACTGACATCTGGACAGTGAATATGGACGACTGCTGATATGGGTATTGCTGAGAAGCATTGTGGTTGGCACTGCAGTTGTCAGAACATGGCTCTGTCATCCACATTGCTGCCCACGGGCCACCAACACACAGCCCTCCATGCCTACAAGCCGACCACTTCCACACAATATTGAACACACAACAACCTAACACATGGACCCCTGCATATTGTACACCTGCAACAATCTAGCCTGTAGATTGGGCCAGCTCAGGTAATCTGTGCTTCACTGTTATTACACCTCACACTTACATGTTACTACATTTCTACATGGGATTGGGGGACACACCTGATGACTTTAAACATTTGCTATGACTGTACTGGTATTTCAGGTACTCTGTTGGCTTCCTTTCATTTTGTATTCTGACCTATCATGCAGACTGGAGGCATATCAGTAGTGTACAGATCTTAGGTTTTATTGACCTACAGTTTCTGACTTCTTACCCTTCAGAAATGAAATACAACTGCCAGATCTGTTGTAGTCTGTCTGTGTAAGTCTGGAGGGGGGCTGTTAACCACTGCCATCAATTGGAGGCCTTAGACCAGCCTTTCTTTATGGTCATCTATACCTGTCCTGCTGGCTGAGGCTGGTGGTGGGTATGTGAGCTGCACTGACAAGCATGTGTGTGTCCTATAAACACACATTTGGGCCATGATATGTACTGCAGTGAGATTTGTCACCTTGTCTAGTACTGACTAGTATGTTGACAGCAGTATTTGTTATTTATTTCATGCTGCCCATATAGGTGTCCACGATCTGCTGCCATCCCATTCAGCCACCCAATTCCTTTGCATGCTAACATCCATAACATAGATACAACTATCAGAACATACTATTCCATTTAGCAATTGATAGGAAGACTGACTTAGCTTGTGTCTGTGCCAGTATTGAGGATGGTGCTGGAGGGCTGACTGTGTCGGATGCACATAGTACACTCCCTATACATGGTAAAACACATGTAGTGTCATGTTTGGCATGCCTTTTACTATATGTGCGAGTCAGAGAGAGGTGTCATTCCCTGGGTCCCTACTGTGTCAGTGTATGTGCTATGCATTGTCTCTTTAACAAGGCCTGGGCATATTGGGCATGCCTCCTTCTGCCTACATGGACAGGCTCAGGTAGTTCCTCCTCCGAGTCACTCTGTGCCTGTGATGGCCTTGGCAATGGTGGGGATTTGTGTGGCCTTGCCCCGTGCTGTTCCTGCTGCAGCTGTTTCCACAGGATCATATTGTGTAGCATGGCACATACTATGAACATTTGTGTACATGTAGCTGGAGAGTACTGCAAGGCTCCACCAGATATGTCCAGGCAGTGGAACCATGACTTGAGCATCCCAAGCACATGCTCTGTTATGATTCTGGTTTGTGCGTATGCCTCATTATGGAGTTCTTGTTCGGGTGTGTGTGCATTTATGTCATCAGTCACGGCTTCAGTGCGTAACCAGCATTCCCCACTAGGTGACCATATGGGGATGTCCCCACTGGCAAATGACTGGTACAGCTGTGTCATATGCCAGATGTGGGAGTCGTGATAGCTTCCAGGGCTGCCAGCACACATATTCAAGATAATGCCCTGAGAATCACACACAACCTGGCAGTTGATGGAGGGGAAGTCCTTGCAGTTTATGTAGACCCTACCCCGCTCTCCAGGTGGTGCTTTGATGTGTATGTGCATGCAGTCTACAGCATCCACTACCTCAGGGTATTATGCTATTTGGTGGAAGAGATGCATATTGCTGGTCAATGCCTCACAGGTGTTGAGGAAATATATGTGCTTACCATCATGTGCTGACTGGCATCCAGGAACTGGTGGAGTACCCTGGATGCTGACACCTGTGAGATTCCTACGATAACCCTAGTTGGCCTTTGGAAGGTACCGACGGCTAGCATTCTTATCCTACACATACCTTGGTATCCACTGAGATGGGTTACCCTCTGTTGGTTCAGTGTGTGAGGCGTGGCTGGCACAACTCAACAATTTACTGTAGAATGTCCCTGTCCACCCTACAGCTCTCCACTATCTCCAGCTCATGTAGCACCTGGTAGGTTACCCTGGGTCTGTACACTCTTCTCCTTCTCCTCACTGTAGGTTGGTCGTCAGCATTCACATCCTCACCACCCTCAGCCTCTTACACATATTGATGTATGAGAGCGACAGCAGCCCATAACATTTTGTTAGTTTTCCCCATCTGTGTACACCAGTGGTGTAGAGTTTGTGGGAAAAAAACAGACTGGAAGGTGTTTGCATAGTTTATAGAAGTGTGCTAGGCTGTTCCATGTGTAACTGGCTGATTATGATACATTTCACCCACCAGCTATGCTAGTTCTCCTTGATTTCCTTCCTACTGCTGTTTCCCAAACAAAACAGTCTGAAAGGTGTTTGCATAGTTTATAGTACTGTGCTGGGCTGCTGCCTGTATAATTGGCTGATTCTGATTCATTTCACCTGCCAGCTATGCTAGTTTTCCATGACTGCCTTCCTATTGCTGTTTTTCCTTCCCATTGCTTCCCGTTTAAGCCCCGAGGCGTGGCAGTGCTCAGATGTGAACAGAGTTGCTATTTCCTGTTTTTTTTTTTTTTTTGTTTAAAACCTGCTGCATGGCACATATACCCATTTAGGCTATGTACACAGTGCTGAGGAACATCTAAAACACCCCCTTCCTTAGCTGTGCTTAGCTAAGGGCAAACATGAGCCACAGAGCTCCAATGAGCTTACAGCAAGCATGACACACTCCTCTTATGAAGTCATTCAGCTCTTAGACTTACACTGCTGTATTGCTGCACCTACATGGTTGGGTGCACACTAACACTGAGAGGAAATCTATGATTCAGTATCAGTCACCTTATTTGCATAAAACAGAATGCTAATTCATAGTTACCACACTCACACTCAGCCTTCCCCCTTAGCAACCACTACTGCCTAGTATTGTTGTCTTATGCTTGACATTGACTATCATGGCAAAATGCTGATTTGGGTTTAAAAGCTTATTTCCAACTTTTTTCTTATTTTCGGCCCGATCCCGTTTGCGCACCGCTGCCCTATGCTTAAACGGCCGAAATCGGCCCCCAAAAAATAAAAGTTATTTTTTTATAATTTTGCAACTATTTAACATGTCAATGGACATATATTTAGCCACTGGCATGCCTACTCCATTGAATACATTCTTTCTTTGGAGCTGTCATGCCTCCGTTTTCAAATTTGCAGAAATGTAGTCGGTTAGTAAAAGAATACATTTCCGCAGGTTACACTACTCCTGCACAGACACATGCCTGCTTCCTGGATCGCTAATTCTCCTCATTTACATGGTTTTCACCTGCAAATGGGGTAATTAGCATATAGCAGTGGTGTCCATGCAGGAATAGTGTAGGAGCACTAATGCACGTCCCCGGAGCTCATTCCTGGATCACTCATCAGCCATATTGAATGCAGCAGCTCTTGCACTATTCCTGCACACTGTGCAGAGCTTGCTGAATCCTGGGGCATATCTATCAACTATACAGCTTTTCACAGAATGTCCAGATTTTTGACTCATGTTTTTGGTCTATTTCTCATAAAATTGTGGTTTTATGGCAAATCATTAATAACTGAAGTCAGAAGATAATGGCAGAGATTGAGTTTCAGACTTCATATCCTACTGAAAACTCTGGTTAATGCAAAACCTGTTATTCTATCAACTTTCAAAGTTTTAAGAACAATCTTTAAAAAGTGCCCCTATTTCCTGGCCTTTGTTCCCTCATTATTTGTGGCTTTGTTCAGATATCTTGCTCTAAGAGGTTGTCACGTATGCTGGACACTGATACTTTCAGTTGTAATTCAAGTTCCAGTTCACAAGAATTATTTAACTGTGAATACACATTTCAAAATATGCAAAGCTGGAATTAAACCCTGTGTTATTGTTGCCACCATTCATACATTACTACATTAACTCATTGAGCCACAGCAAAAGGTTCATTACAGTGCTTTTTTTGACACTCAGTACTGTCCACAGTGCTGACAGAAGCATAATGATACCAGGCTTATTTATGCTACTGATAGCATTCCAAATTAAAATTTTGAGTTTTTCACTTCAGATGTGAACTGTCATTCACTGACAGTGTCCAAAGTGCAATGCCAAATGTCATGCAAAGGTTGAAGACAAACAAAACAAAAACAGAAAAATACTGTTTGATGATTTCTCAGTTCTGTAGTCTTATACCATTAAAACGTGGTCATTAAAGAGTCATGCATTCATAACAAAATTAATAACATCTCTAGAAATGAACCATGAAACTATGGCATTATATAGCAACAAGGTTGATACTGTTTGCCAAAAGGATAGGCATTATGAAACAGAGAACGTAGAACACGTATATTTAGCCTTATAATTTAACGAATTACATTTATGGAGCAATATAATCAAATCTGTATACTTTTCACTTGTCCTTTCACAGTAGAAGTCTGTCCGATGGGTTATGTATACAAGTTATGCTACTAAGGAATGTCACAGTACAACAAATGTATGCAATACAAGAGTATGTTTTATCCCTTTTGTCTGAGCATTAGTCACATTTGATGAGTATGTAATATGCTTGCATTATAATTTGTGTTGATTTTGAACTTTTTTGTTTGAATGTTTAAGTTGTATGTTCTTAATATGACTTACAGACACTTTTCACTCAGAACCACAGTTACATCTTAAGCATTTTTTCATAAAATTAGTAAAAAGGTTATGGCTTAAGTCAGTCAATTTAATCACAAATTTTACTGTAAGACTATTATCCCTGATACACCATCTGTAAGTGTATATCAAAGTAGCACCATTGTTAAATACTTAATTAGTTGTGAAGCACTGCTAATAAGTCAAACTTGCAAGCCATTAGCCAACCACAGTTCTGAATACTCAGTCTTGCACTGCTAAGGCATGTCCATGGCACCACGCAGGTCCTCACAAATCTTCACCTGCCAAGTACTTTGAGCAGATTGAGTGATTTAGGAATGCTAATAACATGACATCTGGTTTACATATTCTGTGTGTCAAGTGGGTTAATCTACACTATATGAACACAACCTGGGGCTAAAGAACTTTTACTGTAGTAGTAAAGACTACTTGGATTTACCAACTGCTAAACGTACGGTACTGCTGTCTGACTAAGTCAAAATACATCAATTGCATTCTTTTTTCAGTATTTTATTACAATTCCTGTCAAGGTGTGGTGTTTCCTGTACAATGACTATTTGCAGTTATGATTTTAGCAGGTTTTCCTAGAAAACTGAAAGTGTCTTCATGATGCCAATTTGTGTTGGTACAGAAGTTATAATGCCTGCTGTACCAATCATCCTTAACTTATGTTACATGAGTTTATGAAAAAAAATCTCAGAGGAAGTGAACACAGTTCTAGTTTAGGAGAACTAGCAATGTTAACGTGACACTTCAGAAAATGTTCCATGATAAGTTTGTTGCATGTGACTGACATAACCATTATCCTGGTAGAAGAGTTGTGCTCGTGTCATTTGCGGTTAATGTGATGGGAGATCGTTCATTTATAGGGAGTCTTTGATTTTTATTATATAACTGATTTCTGGCTGCAATTTGCATTGATCTTTTTTAAGGAAGGTTTAACAGTTGCTATTAACACTGATCATTAACTTGTATTACATAGAAAAGTTGTGTTCTGCCCACTTGTCTTTAGGATTCCTAATAGATGTCTGAATATAGAATGCTATTTTATTTCAATGTTAATGCTGTTATATATTCTGAACATTAATACATTTCCTTCCCCTTATTCATTTCTGACATTTAGTTGGGACAGAGGTGGGTGGGTGCAGGTGGGGAGAGGTAAGGATTTTACAGCTATGTGTTAGATGTGTGTATTCATATAGATCACTTATATATGTTTGTAACGATAATGCCTGCATAAATGCAGATTTGTTTTCTGTACATGTAGAGCATCTTGTAAGCACACAACCCCTGTTGATTTGTTTGATAGCTGTTTTTTTTTTACTTCATTAAAGGGATATGGCATCTAAAAACTCTGGGCCAATTAATCCTGCATTCTCAGATATTGAAAATGAGGTTATAGTCCAGCACATCCATCAACATGATGCATCCATCTTAGTGAAAACTTGCAGCTGACAAGCCCTTCTGTGACTATATCTGGTAGGAGATGGTCAATGATGTGAATGCTGTGGGAAGTCATGGACATGATTACCACTCAATCAGACAATGGCACAGTGTCGTGATCACCAAGGCAAAATAAATAAATAAATAAATAATACAGCAAGTACTGTTGCACAAGAATGGAGAGCTAGTAGAGATCATCCTGCTACCAAACCACCTTTCACTGAGAAGAAGTTTCTGTAAACACCACAGGATCCAAGAAGCTCAGTGGTGTAGCCAAATGCCATGATGCATGTGGATCCAGAGGTAGAAGACAACCAAAGCATAAGTTATATTTATACATATGCATACACACACACACACACACACACATATATATATATATATATATATATATATATATATATATATATATATGTATATATATATATATATATATATATATATATATATATATATATATATATATATAAAATTGATTGTTTGAATAATAAATAGGTTGTCTTTCATATTTCATCTTCTGTTTAATGGTTGTCATACCTCTATATATGGTTCCCTATTAGAAGACCGAAGATGCATTCTTTCGAATGTGTCCTGATCGAACTCAAAAGCCTGAAATGGCAAAATATTGAAGTGGCTTTTAAGCAAATTCTTTCCCTGGGAAAGAATTCACTTGGCTGCTTCGTTACTTTGCTGTTTTCGGCACTGTATTGTGGTCCCAAAGTTGGTATATTTAAGTAGGGGGTGTGGGGGGCTTTGCCCCCCACATCACGGGGTGGTTGGGGCGAAGCCCCCCACTTAATATAGTGTTTAAAGTGTTTAATTTTTTTTTTTTTGTTGGAACAGTGATTTTTTTTCCCTAGGAAAAAAAATCGCTGTTCTGACAGTTCGAAATTGTAAGTTTTCGCTTACATAAGGTCGATTAATCACCGTTCGCTTTTTTAAGAGTTCAGTGATCTAATATAGACCCTATCTATTTCTGCATCTCCATTTTGTCTGTCAAGACATATCTGGCTGGTATCAAGGTTTTGCAACCACCTGCAAAAGGTATATACATACATTTTAGTGGTATTCCTTTATATATTGATCTTTAAATCTACATTATTGAAATACTTACTTTTACTTCCATCTAATATTACTGTACTCATGGTTATGCAGCCTATATCTGAGAATTTCCCCTAGCATTTTTCTTTTTGTTGTATTTTTTTGATATTGAGAAAAAGTCGCTGTATTAAACCAATAACCAAGTCCTCAGCAACTCAATGGTAACCAAAAGCAGGCACACTCTTCACGGATAAACACAGTTTATTGCAGCAATAAAGACTTTCCAAAATATAAATGATAAAATTCCACAATACGTTTTAATCTACAACTTCGTCAGATGTACAATAACTAGCACAACAGAGCCCTTTATATACACACCCATTTCTAATCATCCAATGAAAATCCACCCTTTATTAAATACATATAAATACTTTTGCCACTCAAAACCTAATATCTGATGTATAATAAATAATTAATTAATAATTAATAAATTATAACAATAACATGTATAATTCATTCACTCTAAATGAAGTATATAAATACTTAAAACAACATATTTAAAAATTAAAACAATCCTAATAAATGTCCCTCTCACACAAGATTTAAGATAATGAAATCCAAGGTTTATAACACTCCCTCTTATGGAAAACTTATAACATTGTCTTATATAAAAATAAATACTAGTAGTTATATATTCATTTACTAAAATGTACATATATTAACTAACATAGTATTTAATAATTATAAAACCATGAATGGATAACCTCTATATAGGTTAAAAAGTTATTTAATTCAAATACTACTTATAACCTAGCTGCCCTTAATTTAAGAACTGGAACAAGGGAAATTGCATAATTTAATCCAGGTGATCTACTGGCCACTAACAAGATCTGCCAGTAGAGTTCCCTCTATTCGATCCTCGTCTCCCACATTCCCCCTCTCATATCCTTAGAAATTTCTTCCAATACAAAAAAATTAAATTTAGCCCTGTCACATTGTGTATTATGCTTGTATAGGGCGTTATTAATGTTTTAAGTATGTATTGCATTCAGGTGCTCATATATTCATCTCTTTAATTTCCTTTATGTTTTTCCTATGTAGAACGCATGACACACACGTGTAGCTAGATATATAACACCACTGCTGTCGCAGTTACTATACTGTTTTGCTGTTAGGGTTCTATTTCTAGGATCTAATTCAATAGACCCTTTATTGCAAATATAGGGACACTGAGCACACCTACCACATTTAAATGTTCCCAATCTACAGCGATTTACACTTCTTTTTTCCTTTTGCTGACCTTGCAAGATATTTTTAATATTAAATCCTTTCCTATAAATACATTTAAAAGGAGTATCAAAATCTAATTTTAAATCAGACAGCTTACTAAATCTAAGCCATTCCTGTTCTATAATTTTACTAATAATATTAGAATCACCACTAAAATCAGTGATAAATGCTGAACAAAATTTCTCCTCTCCTTTTTTGAAATCTACCTCATTATGTACCAACTCTGGGCTCATTTTTTTAATCCCTAAAATAGGGGCATATATATTCTCCCTTTCTCCTTTGACTTCACTCATAACTTGTTTAATCAAGGTAGCAGGATAACCCCGCTCAGTGAACATACTACATACATTTTCACACTCTTTAACAAATACATCTTCATTGGAGGTCATCCTGCTTATTCTTACAAATTGGCCCTTGATAATGCCTTTCTTCTGGTGGCAGGGGTGAGCACTAGAAAAATTAAGTATTGAATTAGAATAAGTTTTTTTTCCTAAAAACTTTCTAGTTATATTTTCCATTCTCTTTATAAATAGTGACATCCAAGTAATCTATGTCTCTATGCCCTATGTTATAAGTAAACCTCAAAAAGACAGTAGGTTCCGTTATATATTGGTAGAATTCTAGAAACATCTGAAATGTTCCTTTCCAAAAAATAACAATATTATCTAAAAAAACGCATATATAGAGTCCAGCATTCTTGGTATTTACTATTCAAAATATATTTCTTTTCCCACATTAATAATACCAAATTGGCGTACATACACCCATTGTAACCCCACTAATCTGTTGATTAAATTCCCCTTGAAAATGTATAAAATTATTTTCCAACACCAATTCCATGAGTAAGATACAAATATGTATTTATTCAGAGCTGAAACGGGCATCATCTCTCAAATATTCCTCCACCCATTCAATCCTAATATTATGGGGTATGGATCCAAATAGGTCAACAATGTCAATAGTTACAAACATATCATCATCGAAAATTCCTTGGGTGATAACCCTCAAGAAATCCCAGGAGTCTTTTAATATAATATCATTCTTCATAATAATGCCCTTTAATTTTAAATAAAAATACCTAGCCAGAGGGGCAGTGGCGGAACCCTCTGCAGCCACTATTGGTTGAAGGGGTGGGTCATGCCCATTTTTATGTATTTTCGGTATCCCGAATATAGAGGGAACTCGTGGCTGGGGGTTATGCAAAAATTCAAACAACTTATTATCTATAAAACCCTCCAACATTAAATCATTCAAGGCCACGTAAATCTTCCTGTATGCTATATTAATATGGTTACGGGACACCTCTCTGTACTTAATGTCATTATGTAGAATTTCCAACATCTCAGCCTCATGCATAATGTTATTCATAATAATAACCCCCCCCCCCCCCACACCTTATCTGGCTTCATAACTCTCAAATGCTGATTGTTCTTTAACTCATACAATAAATCTTTCTCACCTTGTGTCAAATTTGGGGGGAACCTACTCTTATACAGATTCTTCCTTAACACTTGCTTAATATTAATCTCAGGGTTCTTTAACTGAGGATGCAAGGGTGGGTTATAAACACTCACCCTTTGTAAACTCTAGCTGTTATCTTTTATTATAGTTTTCCCTTCAAACACCAATTGGAAATTAATTTCCCTTATGTACATTTTTAAATCTATGATAGTTTTACTGATGTCACACCTCTTAACTGGGACAAATTTCAACCCTTTAGATAATAAAAGAAAATAATTCTTATTCACTTCTACTTCACTATAATTAAAAATATTAAAGCCCTGATAGGTAAATTTAAAGCCTTCTCTCACCACTTCCCAATCCAGTTACAAATCACTGAAAATCTCCCCCTGCCTCTCCCCCTTGTTGCCCCATTGGTAGTTCACCGGCTGTTGATTCCGGAATCTTTCAGACCTCCTGGGGAGGATACTCTAAAGGGTCATCCAAAGAGGGGGGGATTATCTTGAAAATTTCTTTCCTCTAGGCCTTCTTGAACTTTGTTATTAGAAAATTGAACATCCCTTGTCCTCGCTTGAGAGTCAATATTATCCTTATTAAAACAATAATTAACAAATCTAAGTTGAGGATAGTGAGTTTTATGCAAATATTCCTGCCTATCCCTTTCAGTTTTCCTCTTCTTTCACATTCCAATCTGTTGACACTTATTATCTATTTGCTCCCTAACTACAAAGTATTTTTTCTTATATTCATCAACTGAGAACAAGTCATTGATAATATTTTCATTAATTTTTTCAATATTTTCCATTAATAATAACATATTCCTTTTATTATCCTTAATAATGGCCCTCATCAAATCAATATCCCATTTATTAAACAGGTCAATTAATTCATAATGAAATTCAGAGTCCTGTTCTACATTGTTTGGAAATTTCCAAACTCTCAGTCCCTTCGGTACTATACCCATACCAATACATTCATTGAGATAGTTATTATCCAAATCTAAACTCCTATATTTATACAATAAATCATTCAGCATGTTAACATTTTCATTGTAGGAATGCCCATATGATCTGTTGTCAGCATCTGTTGAATTAAAACTGAAGGTACATCCTAACCAAGCATTTAATGTTATTTGACTATTTTTATTAGTGTTACAGTCACCTCTTGTTGGTGGTATTTCAGTCTGCTCAGGGGAAGGCATAAGTTCCTGCTCATTTCCTCCATCTCCATTGGTATTTAAAAAAAACTTCAACAAACCACTAAATCCGTTCTAACTCCTGTTTCCTCTCAAATTAACATCTAAAGCAGCCGATAATCTCACTCCATCGTCCGATAATGCTCTCCTTAACGGACAAAGCTTATAAGCTTCCTGATTACCAGGCACAGTGCAGTTTTGCATAACTAATGAGTGACAAATCGGAGTTAATACACTCACCAGCTGAGTGAGCTGGCCAATCAACTTGGAGACCTCGCCGCAATCAGTACTACTGAGACCGGAAGTCCCTGCAATGCACAGAGAACCATCCATCCTCTAAAAATCCAATAACCAGAAAAAAGAGAGAAAAAGTCACTGTATTAAACCAATAACCAAGTCCTCAGCAAATCAATGGTAACCAAAAGCAGGCACACTCTTCACGGATAAACACAGTTTATTGCAGCAATAAAGGCTCTACAAAATATAAATGATAAAATTCCACAGTACGTTTTCATCTACAACTTCATCAGATGTACAATAACTAGCACACCAAAGCCCTTTATATGCACACCCATTTCAAATCATCCAATGAAAATCCACCTTTTATTAAATACATATAAATACTTTTGACACTAATCTCATGTATAATAAATAATTAATTAATAATTAATACATTATAACAATAACATGTATAATTCATTTACTCTAAATGAAGTGTATAAATACTTAAAACAACAGATTTAAAAATTAAAAAAATCCTAATAAATGTCCCTCTCACACAAGATTTAAGATAATGAAATCCAAGGTTTAAAACACTCCCTCTTGTGGAAAATTTGTAACATTGTCTTATATAAAAATAAATAATAGCTCTTATATATTCATTTACTAAAATTTACATATATTAACTAACATAGTATTTAATAATTATAAAAACATGAATGGATAACCTATATATAGGCTAAAAAGTTATTTATTTCAAATACTACTTACAACCTAGCTGCCCTTAATTTAAGAACTGGAACAAGGGAAACTGCATAATTTAAGACAGGTGGTCTACTGGCATCTAACAAGATCTGCCATTAGAGTACACTGTATTCAATCCTTGTCTCCCCCATTCCCCCTCTCATATCCTTAGGAATTTCTTCCAATACAAAAAATTAAATGTAGCCCTGTCACATAGTGTACTATGCTTGTATAGGGCATTATTAATGTTTTTAGTACGTATTGCATTCAGGTGCTAATATATCCGTCTCTTTAATTTTCTCTCTGTTTTCCTATGTAGAACGCATGACAAACACATGTAGCTAGATATATAACACCACTGCTGTTGCAATTACTATACAGTTTTGCTGTTAGAGTTCTATTTCTAGGATCTAGCTCAATAGATCCTTTATTGCAAATATGGGAACACCTAGCACACCTACCACATCTAAATGTTCCCAATCTACAGCAATTTACACTTCTTTTTTCCTTTTGCTGACCTTGCAAGATATTTTTAATATTAAATCCTTTCCTATAAATACATTTAAAATGAGTATCAAAATCTAATTTTAAATCAGACAGCTTACTAAACCTAAGCCATTCCTGTGCTATAATTTTACAAATAATATTAGAATCACCACTAAAATCGGTGATAAATGCTAAACAAAATTTCTCCTCTCTTTGATTGAAATCTAACTCATTCTGTACCAAATCTGGGCTCATTTCTTTAATCCCTAAAATAGGGGCATATCTATTCTCCCTTTCTCCTTTGACTTCACTCGTAACTTGTTTAATAAAGGTCACAGGATACCCTCACTCAGTGAACATACTATATAAATTTTCACACTATTTAACAAATACATCTTCATTGGAGGTCATAGGTTCATAGGTTCATAGGTTCATACTAGGCTATCTGCCCTAGGGCATTTACAAGCCTAGCCAGAGTGTGTTTGGCTTTCACCACCCACTTTAAATGAATTTTGCTTTGCCCTTTTTCGAGGTTAGTATACTGTGCCTCTGTCTAACAGTGACAAAGAAGTGATACCCGGAGTAAATCTACGATCTCCCATCCACTCATCAAGATTCCTTTTGAAGAGAGTCAATGAGGGACTCTGCCTAACCTGGACTGGGATTTTATTCCAGAGTGAAGGGAGCCTCTAGGTTATGAATCTGTCCCTCCAGCATGTCCTATTTATTTCAGTGCTGAGGTTCAAGTCTCTCGAGCTCGTAGCTCGATGGGATTTGGATTTTCTGAGGTGCAGCATGTCCATTAATTCTGGGTTAGACATGGCTTTATACGTCAGGCACAGATCGCCTCTGAGCAGGTGGTATGCCACTGAGTAGAGCTGGAGTTTCTTTAACCGGGCAGCATATGGCATCTGTTTGAGCCCTTTGATCCTCTTGGTTAGGTACTTTTGGGGTCTTTCCAGTTGCTGCAGGTGTCTGGTAAGGTACATCCCAAAAGGGACATTGTACTCAATTATGGGCCTGATAAGGGATGAGTAAAGAGGCACGATGACCTCCCCTGATCTAGATGTGAATCCCTTCATGATTAGGTGGGCTATATAAAATGTTTTTCTAACCACTTTGGCCACGTGGTTGTCGAATGAGAGATTGCTATCAACTTGGGTCCCCAGGTCCCTAATTACTTCTTCTGTACTTAATGGATTATCATCTATGTGGTAATTTGTGGGCACTTTGTTTTTGCCGAAGGGGATGACTATATACTTTTTGGTGTTTAGCTTGAGGCCATGGCTCTGGCACCAGTTGTCTGTTTCTATGAAGCCCTTTTGTAGGATGCTTGTGTTGGCTGGAGAGTCGATTATGGCGCCCAGTTTGCAGTCATCTGCGAACTTGGTCAGCCACTGTCCTTCCGTGTTGGCCTGTACCTCTGAGAAATATATACCGAACAAGAGCAGTCCAAGGACTGAGCCTTGTGGGATGCCACTTGTAACTGGTTTGGAGTCTGACAAGGCTCCAGCAATTCTAACCATGTGGGTTCTGAGCTTGAGCCAGTTTGCAACCCATCTAGTGACATAGGGGTTTATATTTAAGCTGGTGAGCTTATCTATAATGCCCGAGTGGGGTATTGTATCGAAGGCTTTTGCGAGGTCCAGGTAGGCTGTGTGGACCACCTTCCCCTCGTCAATGGCCTTGGTGACTGTTTCAAAGAAATCGACCAGGTTTAAGATTCAGGATCTGCCCTTAACAAAGCTGAACTGGGTAGGATCCAGTGTCTGTAGGTCCCCAATATCTTTATTTATGAGGTCCATGATGATCCTTTCCATAGCTTTGCAGACCAAGCTAGTCAGGCTTATGGGGCGATAGTTTCCAGGATCCGTTGAGGCAGCACCTTTGTGGAGAGGGACCACTGTTGTTGTACGTCACTCTTTGGGTACATATCCTGTAGTAAGGCTGAGACTGAACAGTAGTTTTATGTTTGGGTTTAGTTCTTCTTGTAGTTCACGTAGGATGCAGCCCGGGACACCATCTGGTCCCATTGATGCTGTGTTTTTTGCTTTGGAGAGGGCGGCTCTTACCAGAGCATCTGAGATGTCAGAGGGGCAGCACTCTGTTGGGATAGATATTTGCCCTTTTGGTGGGGATGGGGGGTAAAGTTTGCGCTGAACCTGTCAGCTAGGATGTTTGCAATGTCTGTGGGTTCGGTGTATTTTTTGTCATTTTGGACTAATTCTGAGCATATCTGGGAATTCCCACCCAGGTTCCTAACATAACTAAAGAAAGCCTTGTGATTATCCTTAGTGTCCTGTGCAATTTTTCTCTCGAAGCTGGCCTTAGACGACTTTATGAGTGCCCGTAGTTTTTTGCTAATAATGATCAGAGATGCCTTCCGTTTTTGGGATTTTGCTCTATCATGTAGTAGCTTCCTCCTTCTATTGTATAGTTTGTTTATGGCTGGGGTCCACCAGACAGGACACCTGCCTTTGGAGGATTTTGTCTTGATTTTGTTTGGGATTGCATGATCCATGCATTCCTGAAGGTGTTCATAGAATGCGTTTATAAAGGATTCTGCGGTCTGGGCTGTATTTTCCACAGGCCCTGGCGCTTTGAAGGATTCCACCTTGGTTTTGAGGAGTGTGAAATTTGCTTTAGAGAAGTTTTTCACTGTGGTTTTCTGGGCAGGGGCTGGGTTCGAGATGTGAATATCTAGTGAGATTAGTTTATGGTCTGATCTTACCAGTGAGGGATACACTTCTGGTCTGGAGCATAGAGTCCCCATGTTGGTGATGATCAGGTCCAGTATGTTTTCCCCTCTTGTGGGAGTGGTAACAAGTTGTTCCATAGCATTTGAATTTATAAATTCTAGGAACCTTTGGGCTAGGGTGCTGGAGCTAGAGTAATGCTCCCAGTCTATGTTTGGATAGTTGAAGTCGCCCAATATAATGTTGTTTGGAGAGACCTTCATATTTTCCAGTGTTCTCAGGAAGGCCGAGTGGGGTTCCTAGGTTTGGGAGGGTGGTCTGTAGCAGGCTATAAACTGGAAGGCAGTTTTACCCACTGTTAGTTGCACATGGATAGTCTCTGATGCTTTGTGCTGTGCCACCAACCTGGAGGTGTGGGTATCTTTGACGAATATTGATACTCCCCCTCCTTTTGTGGTTCGGTCCAAGTTTTGGGGCCGAAAAACATGGTATGAGGTATAACCTGGTAGTGCTGGGGTGCTCTCGGGAGCCTTGAACCAGGTTTCTGTTACTGCACAGATATCGATGTTCTCCATGCTAAGGAGAGTTTTGAGTGCATGCATCTTGAAGTTTAGACTTCTGGCATTGAGTAGCATTACTCTTAGTTTCTTATCCCTTGTGATACCTATGGAGGTGGGTTTGTCTTTTGAGCCTTGCCTAAAAAAGGCACTATGGGGGTGGCAAGAGCCTTTGCCAATATCTGAAAGCCCAGGGGTGACAGGTGCAAGCCGTTCATAGAGAAGCATCGTGGCTTGTCGAGCATGTCATCCCAGGCTGACAGGCATTGGATCCCCTTTGAATGACACCAATACTTAAGCCAATTGTTGAAATTGATCATCTTGTCTTCATATTGTGGCATCATTCTTGGTGAGGGTAAGATGCTACTCAAGGTCAGGGTCATACCGGCCTGGGCTACATGCTCAGAGAGCTCCTCTATGTCTCTTTTCATGTAGTCCAGGGAGGTACGTCTCAGGTCATTCACACCAGCATGGACAATGACTGAGTCATATTTGTACTTGCCTTGGAGTGACCTGAGTGCTTGTGTTATGTGGCGGATCCTAGCGCCCAACAGGCAGCTCACCGTGACCTTCTCCTTGTTCAGCCTGGTGAGTGGGACGTCAGTGTGCCTGATGATAGAGTCACCTATTACAAGTGTATCAGGTGTGTTGTTTAGCCTTAAGGGCTGTGACTGTTTGGCACACTGGCTTTGTGAGCTATGTGTTCCACGTGTTTTGTTTTGGGGTAGAGGTTGCTTGGGTGTCTGCTTTGGAGGTCTCTGTTGCTTAGGCAGATTTTTATTTAGAGCTTCCTAGTATGTTTTTGTGTGTTTATGTGTTTGGTTTGCTGTCGTGGTAGGTCTATGTGAGACTGGAATTGTAGAGAGTGTGGTTTCCTTCTCCTCCTGACTGGTTACGCCAGTACTGAGTTGAGAGAGCTCAGCCTCCAGTTTGGCTATATGGTTGCATCTCTCACATGTGTTGGAATTTGTTGGGAGGAGGAGAGGGTTGTCTGTGTACATGCGGCAGTTGTAACATTGCCTCAAGATTCCCAGATTCACCAGCTGGACTGGAGAGGAGATTGACAACTGACCTTTGAACATGCTAGAATAGTATTGGGAATTCCTTTATAATTGAAAAAAGGGCCAATGGTGAACAAGGTACTCAAGGGGAGTTTATGAGGGTGTAGCGCTTTTAATTTTTTAGTGCTGACTTATATAATTGCTTTAATGAGCAAGTGCCAGGCTTTAGAGTAGGAATAGGGTGTTTATTATGAGAACTAGATCAGTTTTAAGGGAAAAAGTGAAGAGCAGGCTTTGTGGAGCCGAGAATGGTTTAAACCCAATTAAGCGGCGTTGCCCGATGCTACGGTATGCGCAAAATCGTGCAAAGCCGCTCTAAATCAGGTTTTATACAGGAGGGACTTGAAAGAGCTAGAGATTGGCTCAAAACAGCCAATAGACTACCAAATTCTTGTGCTGGGAACACTCCTCCAGGGATAGATAGGCTGCTCCAAGCTCCCCACTGCCACTGGTGAACAAAGAATCCTCCCTTTATCCAAGAAAGGAAATGGGCAACACAGGAACTTTCCGAAAGTCCAGAATACAGCAAAGCCTGTATTTGGACTACTCTAGGTCAGGAAAGACGGGAAACAAGGATAATTTTTTTTTTTCTTTTTTGCAACAAACAGCAGGAAAATGCAATAAATATGTAACACAGGCTAGCGCACTTGAGTGTGTAGCCTCAACAGGTAAATGCAACAAACAGGGCAAACTTTAAAAGTGCAGGTGCAAAAACAACTTTAAACTGTTTAAAACAGTTCAAGAAGCAGAAATACTTGCAGTTTAGCTAGATTGGACAGTCACCCAGGTAGTAGCAGCAAAAACCCCCCCACTTTTATCAGGTTAGCAGTCGCTCTTTCAGCCTCTCTGCTGCTAGCACCACTCTGCAGGACCACGAGGAGCTTGGCTGAGTAGTAAAAAGCATAAAAACTGCACCAAAGCAGGTTTTATACAGGGGGACTTGAAAGATCTAGAAATTGGCCCAAAACGGCCAATAGACTACCAGATTCTTGTGCTGGGAACACTCCTCCAGGGATAGATAGGCTGCTGTAAGCTCCCCACTGCCACTGGTGAACAAAGAAGCCTCCCTTTATCCAAGAAAGGAAATGGGCAACACAGGAACTTTCCAAAAGTCCAGAATACAGCAAAGCCTGTATTTGGACTACTCTGGGTCAGGAAAGATGGGAAACAAGGTCATCCTGCTTATTCTTACAACTTGGCCCTTGATAATGCCTTTCTTCTGGTGGTAGGGGTGAGCACTAGAAAAATTAAGTATCAAATTAGAATAAGTTTTTTTCCCTAAAAACGTTCGATTATATTTTCCATTCTCTTTATTAATAGTGACATCCAAGTAATCTGTCTCTCTATGCCCTATGTTATAAGTAAACCTCAAAAAGTCAGTAGATTCTGTTATATATTTTTAGAATTCTAGAAACATCTGAAATGTTCCTTTCCAAAAAATAACAATATAATCTAAAAAAATGCTTACATAACATCCAACATTCTTGGTATTTACTATTCAAAATATATTTCTTTTCCCACATTAATAATACCAAATTGCCGTACATCAGGGTGCACCTCGCACCCATTGCCACCCCACTAATCTGTTGATAACATTCCCCTTGAAAATGTATCAAATTATTTTCCAACACCAATTCCATGAGTAATTAAAGGGATATGGCATCTGAAAAATCTGGGCCAATTAATCCTGCATTCTCAGATATTGAGAATGAGGTTATAGTCCAGCACATCCATCAACATGATGCATGCATCTTAGTGAAAACTTGCAGCTGACAAGCGCTTCTGTGACTATATCTGGTAGGAGATGGTCAATGATGTGAATGTTGTGGGTAGCCATGGACATGATTACCACTCAAGCAGACACTGGGACAGTGACATGATCACCAAGGCAAAAAAAAAAATAATACAGCCAGTAGTGTTGCACAAGAATGGAGAGCTAGTAGAGATCGTCCCGCTACCAAACACCTTTCACTGAGAAGAAGTTCTTGTCAACACCACAGGATCCAAGAAGCTCAGAGGAGTAGCCAAATAGCATGATGCATGTGGATCCAGAGGTAGAAGACAACCAAAGCATAAGTTATATTTATACATACAAACATACACACACACACACACACACACACACACACACACACACATTTTATATGTGTATGTATGTATGTATATATATATATATATATATATATATATATATATATATATATATATATATATATATATATAATATTGATTGGTTAATAAATACCCTATGTCTTTCATATTTCATCTTCTGTTTAATGGTTGTCATACCTCTATCTATCTCTGCATCTCCATTTTGTCTGTCTAGACACATCTGGCTGGTATCAAGGTTTTGCAACCACCTGCAAAAGGTATACACATACAGTTTTAGTGATATTCCTTCATACACTGATTTTTACATATACATTATTGAAATACTTACTTTTACTTCCAACTAATATTACTGTACTCATGGTTATGCAGCCTATATCTGATAATTTTCCCTAGCATTTTTCATTTTGTTGTATTTTTTTTATATAATCACAGATGAGCCTGCCACCAGCACTGTGGAGCTCCTAATGCCTGATGTCAGTGATAAAAATACACCATCTGGTGTTTCAGAGAAAATGGCAAGCACTGAGGTTGTGGCTCCCACATCCACTCCCCAGAGTTTAGACATAGTATGCTTATGCATACCCTTGACATGAAGCCCTCTGAGACTGGACAGGTTGACAGTGACAAGGTTGATCAGGGCAGTGTAACTACCCCTGCTGCAGAGCTGGCGGAGTCTCCCCCCAGAAATCGTGAGGGTGATGTACCACAAAGTGGTGTCAGTAGAGGTGCTCAGAGGAGGCATGCTTTCTGCCCTCCTCCTGATGTTGGTGTATCAGTAATTGTGATCCAGTATATCTGTATTAATATTGTAGAGGCAAAGGCAAGTTTCACCAGGGTCTCAGACGTATAGTTAGAGTCATGCATTTTGATGAGCAAGACTACCTCATCCATGCGTGAGTCCTTGGACCAGATGAATGACATGCTGGATAGTGCTGTTTCTGTTATGGAATCTCTGCTAGGGGAGGATCAGCATCCATGTGGCTAAAGAGCCACTACATTGTCAGATGTTAGGAGATGTAGCCTTCCCAGATCCTGCTACCTAGTGGTACTATTTCCACTGCTTCATCACACCTGGATGTGGTCATGGATGTACTCATGATGGGGTTTCATCCAACAGACACTGTCACATTCAGCTAGCATCCTGATGTCTTGCCAGAGTAAGGGGACTAGCAGTGCAACTCCTAGCAAAGGGAGTTTGCATGGTCAGGATGATGGTGGGGAACTAAATAATCTAACATGCATTGCTCACATCTGTCCATGATGCCAGGGCATAGTGCTAGTACAACTACTTTGGCTGTGTTTCTAGATCCCTACAAACAGTGCACCTCATTGTGCCCATGCCACCTCACAAACACACGTATGTAATATGTATGTAAATCATTAATATTGACAACATCTGATGATTCCGGCCCTGACAATGCATACTAGCTGCTAACCTGATTTGTCACACACACACACACGCACACACGCACACACGCACACACGCACACACACACACACACACACACACACACACACACTCACACTTCTTTTATGTCAGGCTTACCCTCCTGCCCCCCTCCCCCAAGCACACACTGTGAAAGTGATGATGACTGTGCATGGTTCTTTATACATTTCTTTATGACATAGTGTTGCCAATATCTGATAAAGAGAGTGTATAGCTAATGATACTTGTTTAGTCAGATGCCTAGTTTCATCAAATGTACTATACTGAACTGCATATTTTTGTTATTCTGCTCAGTTTTAACACTGTTATTTAGGTTTTGCTCCTAATTGTAGTTGGAGTTGTGGTGATAGTACCACAGTCCTATTAATATGATTTACTGCTTGTTCAGCACTTTGTGCAGATAATGCTGTGATTGCCCTGGTCCCTGCTGGGGTATCTGACTTGGGCAGTCTTTATGTGTGATGCACAGTAGTGAGCAGACCAGGCACATGTGTCTGGTCAATACATATTTGTTATATTTCTCTGATGGTTGGCATATTCTTAAGTTGTGTCTTAAGTAGTCATGTTCTATTTACTATTTCTTAGGGATGCGTAAATATGCTTGATTATTCAATTATGTGGTTGATGGTGAGAAATTACATTGCATGGATTGGGTTGACATGAATCTAGTTTGACTTGATGCATATGCAGTATACATGTGATGTGAAATGCCATTTTTATATACCTTTTAATAACTTACTTGCTTTTATGTCACCTATATGTTGCCAATATCACCTATATGTTACAGCTGACATTCTTGTACAGTTGAGCAATGTTTTATCTTAGTGAAGTACAGTACTTACATATGAGGATAATTATTTATCTTTTCTTTACAGGCTCATCACTTATCTTGGTTAATACTGCTGATAAAAGTTGTCTCTTCTGGGGTTGAGGCAATTTGATACTCATAAAATATAGCCATTACATGGGTAAATAAAGGCTGATAATCTTGCATGGATTGCTGTTTCTGCTAGCATGTGCATAGCTTGTTAAGCTTTCACATATTTAGTGAAAGTGTGTACTATTCTCTGCCTCTTAGTCAGGGTCATAACATATTGTGCAAACCCCCATCTGGCAGGATCATCTACAGCTGTTGGTTCTTCATCAGAGTCCTCATCTGTGTCTGCTGGCCTTGCTGACCCTGGCTGTGGTGCTAGGTAATGTGGTCCTTGTACTTGTTTACCACGGTGCAACTGTTTCCTAACAATGATATTATGTAACATGGCACAGACTGCCAATATTTTTAGCAGAGGTGACCAGGTCATATTGCAGGGCAACTCCAGATGTATCTAGACATCAGAAAGCCAAAACGACACTCTAATATTTTGAGCCTGACAGTGTACTTCTTTATAACCTTTCTCTGTGGGGTTGTGTAGGTTTCTCATAGGTGTCATGAGCTCAGGATCTTGTGCATAACCTGCATCCCTCACTAGATGCCCTTGTGGAAAGTTACTCCCAAGAAAACCTTTGATACAGGTCACAGGTATGTAATAGGTTGGAGTCGTGAAAACTGCTAAGGCTGCCTGATTACAAATTATAGATGATCCCTTGGGTGTTACAGACAACCTGACAGTTGACTGAGTGATATCCATTTCTGTTGTTGTGTCTCCTTCCATGTTCATCAGCTGGGACTTTTCTTAATTTTGTGTGTGTAGTCCATGGCATTCAGAACCTCGTGGAAATGCACTATGGTATAGAAATGTTGCATAACAGTAGCTATAAACCAGAAATGCTGCCTTACATGTTACAGCATTGCACTGAGAAATAGATGTAATATTGTTGAGGCTGAGGTATGTGACACCCCTAATATGTCCACTGTATGTCTCTGAAACATGACTGTAGCTAGTATATGTAATGCTACACATACCTTGGTTTTTACAGGAATGGGTTCTTGATTTTCCCAGGGCCTCAAGTGAGGGCAACAGATGTTGGCTGTTTGCTCTGAGTATACATCTCCCTCTTAGCCAATGAAATCTGGACAAACCCTGACATAATGGGGGTACAAAGGCCCAAAACTATGGACATTTTAAATACTGCTCTTATAAACTTAAAAAGCAGCTAGAATAACAAGGTATATATTGAAGAGCATTTTTAAAAGGATATGAAGTCTGAAACTCAAATGTATGCTATAATTTACTAACTTCATTCCTCAGATCATCACAGTGATTCACCAGACAACCAAACATTTTATGAGGAACAAACTAAAATAAATTTTAAGGCAAAAATCTAGGCATTCTGCGAAAATCTGTACAATTGAGAGCTATGGCTCTGCGGTATCCTTGTCCCTCTCCACCCAGTTGTACTCTGTTATTTTTGTATCATGAAGTCCATGATAGGTCAAATGTGGTCTAAACACTCTTTATCTTCTAGGCCAATGTCTGGCAGCAGCAGTAGCAGTACATTATATTAAAGGTTGTTGCACCTACAGATTAATGATAGCAGCAGCAACCCATAACTTTTTTTTCTAAGTATGTTCATGGATGTATTCCAAAGAGGATTGTAACTGAGCCCAAAAGTGAGCGCGGCATGTAGATGTAGTTTTTTTTTCATTTCTGAATGACTCTGTCATGTTAATTTGCTTCATTAGCATGTGATTTGCCATCTTATTCCTTCATTAGCACACTCTGCTACTTACCTTTAATTTTGAGACAGACACAGTTTGTACAGCTGTTTAATGAATACCGGACATTGAGTTCATTGCTGCTCATCATGCACATGAGCTTAGCAGGAAGTGCAGGCGTTCATGAATAGATGTTGATTAAGTTGTTGACACCAATTAGAAAACATATTCCATTTGCTAATATATAATTTTCTAGAATCTGGCTTTCTTACCTCCATTAATACCTGCTGAACATCCTCATAAACAGCTGCCTAAAAGTAATTAAGACCTTATCATCCAGGCAGTCAGCTGAAGATAATTAATGTCAGTGTGTATAAAACACACCTGTTCCTGTCTGAGTAGATCCAGTCTGAGTGGATGCTTGTAGTAATTACCCCTGGTCATTTTCAATCAAAGGGAAAACCATGGTTGCCTAGGCCAAGAGGGAGTAACCACAATGATCTTGGAGAATTCTTCCTGAATCTTCTGAAGTACCCTGGATATTAGTGGAAACGATGAAAAGCATTCAGGAACATTTCTGTCCCAGGAAAAGAAAAGGCACATGTCTTCCAGGGCTTCTTTCATGGAGTCCTGGAACAGAATCATAGTTGATTGTTCAGAGAGGAGGCAAAGAAGTCTATTGAGGAACTCAAAACATATGGAAAACATCTTGGAGACCCTGTGATCTATTTTTCATTCATGAGGGTTTGTCCTGGACCTGCTCAGCTTGTCTGCCACACAGGTTTGCTCTGACAGAATGTAGGATGCCTGTAGAGTGAGATTGTACTGTGAAGATTTATCTCAAGCTAACATGGCTAGTCAGCAAAAGGGGTACCACTTGTTTCCTCCTTGCTTATAGATGCACCACATCATTGTGGTATTGTCTGTGACCACTTGGAGAGATCCTAGAGACTAAAGATGATTCAGAGAGTTGAGTGCCTTGAGCAGGGCAAGCATCTTCTTGATATTTATGTCCTTACATTTGTTCTTGGTGCACCTGCCCCTCACACATTTATCCCCTCTGAAACTGCTCCTTAAGCAAAGTTCAACATTTTTGTGGTGACTGACATCTTTGGAGCAGGAAGAGAGAAAGGGAGACCTAGATTGAAAGATATCTGTTGTCTTCACCAAAAGTTTTCTCTTCTGACAAACCCTATCACTTGGATTTGTAAAGATAAATGATATTGATCCTGGGACCAAAGAATTTCAGATACAACTATTTCACATGTGGAGTCTTGCCGGGGGGGGGGGGGTATCATTAGAGTCATTGATGCAATGAGACACACAATCCTGAGAGATTCCCTTAGAGTGACCAAAGTCTGATTGGAGAACCTTAGAAATAGATATAAATAAAGATACATTTATTCCTCTTTGAACTGAAGTGTTTAGTTGACATAAAAGGACCACAATCCTGTGTGAGGGAGTCAAGAAAGACTTTTGAATGCTGTCTTGGCATGTCAGCTTGTGTAAGAGGTCTCTTACCCAACTAAGAAATTCCTGACACTTTAGAAAAGACTCTGCAAAGAGAAGCAAGTCATCTAAATATGGAAAAATGTGGATACCTTGTAGCTTGCAATGAGCTATAATTGGAGCTAATGACTTTATGAACACCCTTGGTGCAGTGGATAGTCCAAAAGGCAAGGCAGAGAACTGACAATGTGATGCAGACACACAAAACCTTACAAGACATCTGAAGTCTGGATGAATAGGGATGTGGTGATAAGCATCCTTTAAGCCTAGTGTTATCAGTAAACTTGTAAGGGGAAGAAAAGGTAATGGTTTGTGAAGTGACATAATTTTGAATTTGGGTTTCATTCAGCACTCGGAACATTCTTGAATTAAAAAAAAGCTTCCCCACCTAGGAAGGAGGAACTGGTTACTCCTTATGACAGCATGTGATGAAGAACAGGTGGAAATACAACAGTCTGATCCAGAAGATGAGGAATGACCACCTGGAAAGGAGGACTTTTCTGCCACTGCCATCTGTAACTCCGATGAATGATTTTCAGAATAATTTGTCTGAAACAATCTTTTGCTTAAAAGAAAAACAGAGATTCAGAAAAAAAAGGGGCCAGGGTGGGAGGGGTCACAAAGTCTCTTGAAGAGTCATTCAAACATGTTGGACTGTCCTTGGTTTTGGTCGGTTTGAGATTCCTTTTTGAAATCCCCTTGCCATTTCTTCTTAAACGTCTGTTTAGCTGAATATTTTTGATAGTGTTTATTCTGTCTTTTGCCAGAACTGATGAGATAAAAAGTCATTTGGACAATTTGGAAAAGAGGGGCTGAAAAATCTTAGAGGTTCCATGGATCAGCTTGCCCCTTTCATCACACTTTTTCATCACCTCTGCAGCAGAGGGGCCATACATTAAATCTCTATCCAAGGGAGAATAGGTTCTGAAAATGGACCCATGCAAAACTCCTCAAAACAGTACCAGTGGCCCATAGCCATGGAAGAAGTATCAACAGAGTCATGCATGCACTGCAAACAATGAGTAGTGACCAGTGCACTAGAAGAAACTAAGTTATTTAAAACAGACTTTTCCTCACAAGAAGAAACTGCAGATAAAACATTCCTCATACTTTCATAATTTGTCAGAACAAACTTTAACTTATTTCAGTTTAACATTCTGAAAATCAAAGTTGCAGAAATATATACTTTTTCTACCCTACCTATCAATAATTTTCCCATCCTTATCAGTAAGAGCTTAGTAGCAGTGCAATCAACTAAAGCTATATCTGCTGGGCCAGGTTTGGGAATCATTTATAAAAAAAAAAAAAAAAAAAAAAAAAAAAAAACTGAGGAACTTTATACATCCAATCTGCCTTTTAGGAACAACTGGCTGGCTATCAGGAAAATTGCAGGTAGTAACACACCCATCCCCTGAAGCTGACAGAGAAGGAGGAATGGGTGTAAGTTCTGAAAAATCCTTCTGTAACAACTCATAGTACTTTCTGAGGAACCGAGAAACCTCAGTGTTCTCCCACTGAAAACACTGAAGCATTTTAAGAATAGCCTGGGAAAGAGAAACCCCTAGAGGGGGAATTACAAACCGAGCTCTTCTCTGAGACTGAATCAGAAATCTGTGGGGGAAGAAAAAAGTATTCATGCCTGTGTCTTCTTGTTCAGATTGAGAGTCTTGAATCTCTTCAGGAAAAGAGAACTCCCTCTTTATTTTGCCAGAAACTACTTTACAAGAAGGATCAATAGCCCAGATTAAACCCTGAGCCAGCCCCAGTAAACTACTCTATCCAAAGAAATTTGAGGAGAAATAGATCCATGCTTAGTTTTCTGTTTCTTTTTCACAGGAAAAATGGGGCCAGCCATGTTACTAATGACAGTAGCTGCTTCTCCAAGGATTGGCAGAGCAGTCTGACACAACAGGGAAACCTTCACTGTCCCCTCGCCCAGGACTGGCAAGAGTGGCTCTCTCTTGCAAACTTAGAGGAACCCAGCAGCTACAGAGGAAGTGGTTAATGTCTTGTGATTAGTGGCTGTAGGTGCTACACCAGAAGGATCCGGGGTAAAAGATGAGTGGTTTGAGATAAAACAAATGGACACAGCAGGGTCACCCACTTGTGGCTGAGGCAAATTGCTAGCCTGCTGTGGTAGAAAAGGCTGTTTGCTTATTTTTTTTTATTTTTTTTATTTTTGTAGTTGGAAGAAGGAACATCCATGGGACCAGTAGTCTATTCCAAGGTCCAGTCAAACATGGTGCTGCTTTCTCATGGAATGCAAGCAATAATTGTTGGTAAACACCAGCAGTCCACAAAAGTTAATTTTATGACGAAAAAAAAAAAACACATTGAAAAGCACTTTAAATCTATACGCAAGCCCATCAAAAGAAAAGTAAACACAATTTCTCCACAAAAAATGTTTTCATTTACTTAGACTACTTTTATACTGACATTACAGTCTTGAGACAGTCTGTTAAAACAAAACACTCCTAGCTTTAAAATAAATTTCCTGAAGAGGAAGCTAATAAAACATCAACAAATCTGAGAAAATGGAATTGTTTTTTTTCACTGAAAGAGACATTAGCTGCCAGAAAAGGAAAGCACAAGATGACTGTTATCCTTGAAAGCCTCAGAGGAGTTATTTTTCAGCAGCAGTAAAGTTCTGAAGGGCTTTGCACTCAGACTAGTCTTTTAGTCAGCTCAGCTTGATCTGCTTGACAGTTTGGGTGTGCAGAAGGTGTCCTGAAGCTAGGAAAGATGATCAGCTGTTATATCCTAGGCAGAAAATAACCCATACAGCTGTGGCTGCTGTAATAGTGATTAATATGATGAAAGTTGCTGTTGACCATCAAAGTATAAAACCATGAAGCAATGGAAGAGACGGTGTTTGTTCAGCAGACAAAAATGGGATAATGTGAGTTACAAGTGTAGCTAAGACACAGAGGTGAGTGATCATAACACATTTGAGGTTTGGGCGAGGGATTCAGAGGAAGCTGAATGTGAAGAAATGAGTAAAAGAGTCAGGTCTACTGTTCTACTGCAATATATATATATATATATATATATATATATGGCTCTACTACTAAATTTCAAAGTTTCAAAACATTCCTTGGGATTCATGAAGCTTGCGCCAAGTGCAGGCGTAGAGTCGGCGTTCTAACACCAAATATGGCCACCAAGCGATTCAGGTCCGAGCTGTTTCCATGTGCACTACTTGCGTACGCTATGCCCGCACAACTCCCGGGCCCTGTATGCTAATTACCCCATGTGCAGCAGTGTAGCATGCAAATGAAGGTATGTAGTGATCCAGGAAGTGGTGCAAGCATAGTGTAAGCATGCAGAAATGTAAAATGTAGAAAACGGTTTACATTTTTGCAAACATAAAATCGGAGCCATGACAGCCGACCAAACGCATGTGTTATATTGTTAATATATGTCAATGGCAAAATATATAGCCATTGGCATAAAAAAAATGTACAAAACATAAAATGAACATTTAATATATATAGTCGCACTATTGTGACGTGGAAGTGCAGGGAAGCGGTGCGCAAAAGGGATCACAAGGAAAATATAAAAATATAGAATAAAACCACAGTGAAACACATATCACAATTTTCACATAATAGTCAATGGCAGGCATGCTACACCATACTATGGCGCAAGGGTTGCTAAGAGGCTGTGACAGTGTTATGTGCAGTAGCTAGGAATTAGTTGGCAATGCCATGCAAATGAGAGGAGTAATAGTGAATTGCAGATTCCCTGCTGGTGTAAGGATGCACCTCACAGCGTAGCGTTATAACACCGAAGTGTGCTCTTGAGATAAAGATGACATCAAGTGAGGGTTGTGTCACTGTTGCTGCAAGCACATTAGAGCATTGCTAAACCAGTTAGCCCCTAGCTAGGCAAAGCTGCAGGATAGGGCTGTGTTGAACTGGCCATAGCTATGCTTAGCTGAGAGTACACAAGGTAAACGAGTATGCATGTGAACGAAGATGAAAATGCACGTAAACCCAGTAAACAGGTTTGCGAGGCGCGCACTGCAGCTGAAACAGGAAGAATATAGGAAAGAAATAAGGAAATGCTGCAGCAGTGAAATTGGAGTACAAATGACTAATTAACACCTAGGAGCCTACAGTGGGCCATTGACAACAGCTAACAAGGCTGTACTGCAAAGAAAACAGTAAAGTGTAAAAGCAGAACAAAGCCGATTTGCAGTATATCAGCTACAAGGCACATTTTGCCATGACTGGGTAGGAAAGTACAAAACAAGAAAGACAGCAGGTGGATGCATGCCTGATAATGGGAGGGGATCCAGTTTTAAAACTGAATTAAAGGGCAACAGATTAATTAAAGCAGGCAAGCAGATCTCCACAATAAAGGCAGTACTCATTGCAAAACCCACAATTAAGACACGCTGCAGCTGGAATAGCTCATACACACCCACTGACATCAGCAGCATCCATAGCACAATAGTATAAAGTGTGAAAGCACCTAACACACATTTGTGTATTCCCATACACTCTGCACCAGTGGTGTATACAGACGGGGAACTTTTAGTATGTACATGTTAGGGGCTGCCACAGCTTTGATCCACCAGCATGTGTTGGAGACTGAAGGTGGTGTGGAGGATGATGTACATGACCACCTCAGGCACCAGAGGAGGAGGAGAGTGTTCAGACCCAGGGTAACCTACATGGGGCTACATGATCTGGAGATAGTAGAGCACTACAGGGTGGACAGGGACATCCTACAGCAACTTGTGGAGCTGTGCCGGCCACGCCTCAGAGCCAAAACAAACAGAGGGAAACCCATCCCAGTGAATACGAAGGTATGTGTAAGCCTGAGAATACTAGCTACAGGTATTTTTCAAAGACCAACTGGGGATATCATGGGGATCTCACAGGCATCAGCATCCAGGGTATTACACCAGTTCCTGGATGCCATGTCACCACATGCCAATGAGCACATATACTTCCCCCAAACACAGAAGGAGTTAGCCAGCAATATGCATCTCTTCCACCATGTGGCAGAATACTCGGAGGTACTGGGTGCAATAAACTGCACGCACATACACATCAAGTCACCACCCGGTGAGCAAGGTAGGTGCTACATAAACCACAAGGGACACCCCTCCATCAACTGCCAGGTCATGTGCATTACCCAGGGCATTATCGTGGATGTGTGTGCTGCCAGCCCTGGAAGCTATCACGACTCCCACATCTGGCATGCCTCACAGCTGTATCAGTTATTTGCCAGGGGGGCATCCCAAATGGCCACCTGGTGGGGGATGCTGGCTATGCACTGGAACCGTGGATGATGACTCCCATCAGAAATGCACACACACCCACGCAGGAATGCTATAATGAGGCTCACACACAAACCAGAACCATCATAGAGCATGTGTTTGGGATGCTGAAATCATGGTTCCATTGCTTGGACATATGTGGTGGAGCCTTGCAGTACTCTTCAGGCACGTGTGCCCATATCTTCATAGTATGTGCCATGCTACACAATATGGTCCTGCGGAAACAGCTGCAGCAGGGACAGAATGGTGAAGGCCCCCACAGCCCACCACCATTGCCAAGCACCCCACAGGCATAGAGGTACTCAGACCATGAACACCCTGAACCAGTCCTAGTAGGCAGATGGAGGCATGCCCAGTATGCCCATGCCTTGGCAAAAAGGGAACATATAGCACACATTCCGACAGTGTAGGCACCTAGGGACTGACACCTTTCTCCACCTGCACACACAGTAAAAATGGATGGCACACACACAAGACTACCTGTAAATTTTCATGTATAGGCAGCCTACTGTGTGCATCCAAAATAGGCAGCCCTCAACTATTGCACACACAACTGCCTTTGGCACAAGGTAAGTCAACACCTGAAGAGTAAATTAAGCTATAAACGTGTGCAGATACTGTATATTTAGATTCATAGTTAGGTACTTGGCCAACTGCCAGAGGCCATTCATAAGCCCAGCCAAAATGTGTCAGCTTTTGCCACTCCATTGATTCATTAACTGTCCCTATGTGGAGCAAAGCCAATGGCGGGATCTCTGGGGTACATCTACTGTTCCCCATCCAGTCTTCAAGGTTTCTCTCACAGAGTGTTAGTGAGGGTCTCTGTATAACACTGGAAAATATGAAGGTCTCTCCAAACACCATTATATTGGGCGACTTCAACTACCCAAATATAGACTGGGAGCATTACTCTAGCTCCAACACCCTAGCCCAAAGGTTCCTAGAATTTATAAACTCAAATGCTATGGAACAACTTGTTACCACTCCCACAAGAGGGGAAAACATACTGGACCTGATCATCACCAACATGGGGACTCTGTGCTCCAGACCAGAAGTGTATCCCTCACTGGTAAGATCAGACCATAAACTAATCTCACTGGATATTCACATCCCGACCCCACCCCCTGCCCAGAAAACCACAGTGAAAAACTTCTCTAAAGCAAATTTCACACTCCTCAAAACCGAGGTGTAATCCTTCAAAGCCCGCGGGTCTGTGGAAATATGGCCCAGACCGCAGAATCCTTTATAAATGCATTCTATGAACACCTTCAGGAATGCATGGATCATGCAGTCCCAAATAAAACCAAGACCCAATCCTCCAAAGGCAGACGTCCTGTCTGGTGGACCCCAGCCATAAACAAACTATACAATAGAAGGAGGAAGCTACTACATGACAGAGCAAAATCCCAAAAAGGGAAGGCATCTCTGATCAGTATTAGCAAAAAACTACGGGCACTCATAAAATCGTCTAAGGCCAGCTTCGAGAGAAAAATTGCACAGGACACTAAGGATAATCACAAGGCTTTCTTTAGTTATGTTAGGAACCTGGGTTGGAATTCCCAGATATGCTCAGAATTAGTCCAAAATGACAAAAAATACACCGAACCCACAGACATTGCCAACATCCTAGCTGACAGGTTCAGCGCAAACTTCTCCCTCCCCACCAAAAGGGCAAATATCTATCCCAGCAGAGTGCTGCCCCCCCTGACAGCTCAGATGCTCAGGTAAGAGCTGCCCTCTCCAAAGCAAAAAACACAGCATCAATGGGACCAGACGGTGTCCCGGGCTGCGTCCTACATGAACTCGAAGAAGAGCTAAACCCAAACATAAAACTACTGTTCAATCTCAGCCTTACTACAGGATATGTACCCAAAGAGTGGCGTACAGCAACAGTGGTCCCTCTCCACAAAGGTGGTGCCTCAACAGATCCTGGAAACTATCGCCCCATAAGCCTAACTAGCTTGGCCTGCAAAGCTATGGAAAGGATCATCATGGACCTCATAAATAAAGATATTGGGGACCTACAGACACTGGATCCTAACCAGTTTGGCTTTGTTAAGGGCAGATCCTGCCTCTTAAACCTGGTCAATTTCTTTGAAACAGTCACCAAGGCCATTGACAAGGGGAAGGTGGTCCACACAGCCTACCTGGACCTCGCAAAAGCCTTCGATACAATACCCCACTCGGGCATTATAGATAAGCTCACCAGCTTAAATATAAACCCCTATGTGACTAGATGGGTTGCAAACTGGCTCAAGGACAGAACCCACATGGTTAGAATTTCTAGAGCCATGTCAGACTCCAAACCAGTTACAAGTGGCATCCCACAGGGCTCAGTCCTGGGACCTCTCTTGTTCGGTATATATTTCTCGGAGGTACAGGCCAACATGGAAGGACTGTGGCTGACCAAGTCTGCAGATGACTGCAAACTGGGCGCCATAATCGACTCTCCAGCCGACACAAGCATCCTCCAAAAGGGCCTCATAGAAACAGACAACTGGTGCTAGAGCCATGGCCTCAAGCTAAATGCCAAAAAGTGTACAGTCATCCCCTTTGGCAAAAACAAAGTGTCCACAAATTACCACATAGGTGGTAATACATTAAGTACAGACGAAGTAATTAGGGACCTGGGGACCCAAGTTGATAGCAATCTCTCATTTGACAACCACGTGGCCAAAGTGGTTAGAAAAACATTTTATATAGCCCACCTGATCATGAAGGGATTCACATCTAGATCAGGGGAGGTCATCGTGCCTCTTTACTCATCCCTCATCAGGCCCATAATTGAGTATAATGCCCCTTTTGTGATGTACCTTACCAGACACCTGCAGCAACTGGAAAGACCCCAAAAGTACCTCACCAAGAGGATCAAAGGGCTCAAACAGATGCCATATGCTGCCCGGTTAAAGAAACTCCAGCTCTACTCAGTGGCATACTGCCTGCTCAGAGGCGATCTGTGCCTGACGTATAAAGCCATGTCCAACCCGGAATTAATGGACATGCTGCACCTCAGAAAATCCAAATCCCATCGAGCTACGTGCTCGAGAGACTTGAACCTCAGCACTGAAATAAATAGGACATGCTGGAGGGACAGATTCATAACCCAGAGGCTCCCTTCACTCTGGAATAAAATCCCAGTCCAGGTTAGGCAGAGTCCCTCATTGACTCTCTTCAAGAGGAATCTTGATGAGTGGATGGGAGATCGTAGGTTTACCCCGGGTATCACTTCTGTGTCACTGTTAGACAGAGGCACAGTATACTAACCTCAAAAAAGGTCATAGCAAAATTAATTTAAAATGGGTGGCAAAAGCCAAACACACTCTGGCTAGGCTTATAAATGCCCTAGGGCAGATAGCCTAGTATGAACCTACGAACCTATGAACCTATAATGTAGTTAGGGATGTTGTTCCAAAGTATGGGGAGTGTCTGTGGCGGGAATCTATCCCTCCAGCATCTTCCAGTTATTGTTACGGCAAGGTTCAGCTCACTACAGTGTGTGGCTCACTGTGACATGGATTCCCATAGGTGGAGCATATCCATTAAGCCTGAGTTTGACATGGCTGTGTTGGCCAGTGGAGATCATCTCTGGGTAAATGAGATGCCATTGAGTAAAACAGGAGTTTATTCAGTCTGGCTGCATATGCCATATGTTGGAGGCCAGTATTCCCCTTGGCGAGGTACATTTGTGGAACTCCCAGCTTTTAGAAGTGTCTTCTGAGGTACATCCCAAATGGGTTATTATACCCTATGATGGGACTGATGAGTGATGAGTAAAGGGGCACTATAACCCCAGTATGTCTAGATGGGAATCCTTTAGTAATCAGATGGCCTACATATAAGGATGTCCTAACTACTGTGGAGATATGATTGTCAAAGGTGAGATCACTATCTACCTTAGTCCCCAGATACCCCATTACCTCATCCATATTAAAGTGGCTGCCACGTATGTATTAATACGTGGGTGCTTAATATTCCACAATGGAATGACCATGCAGTTAGTGGTATTTGGCTGGAGGCTGTAAGGACACCCTGTGACTGTCTCTGTGAGGCTACTTGAGGGATGTCTCTGTCAGCTAGACTATCAATCATCGCTCCCAGTTCACAGTCATTGCCAAACATGGTCTGCCATAGTCCATCTGTGTTTGCCTATACCTCTGAGAAGCATATGCCAAACAGTAGGGCTCCCAGGACTGAGTTCTGTGGGACACCAGTCGTGACTGGTCAAGAGTTGGACCTGGAGACTGCTAGTCGTACCATGTGGGTTCTGTGTGTAAACCTGTTGGCAACCCAACCTGTGATATATGGGTGTATGTACAGGCTGGTGTGTTTATCAGTAATACCTGAGTGGGGAATAGTGTCAAAAGCATTGACGAGGTCCAGGTAGTATGTGTGAACCACCTCCCCCATCATCTAACATCTTGGTGACTGTATGTAAGACGTCAAACAGGCTCAGTAGGCATGAACTGAACTCAACCAAGCTGACCTGGGTTGGATCACATGTTTGGAGGTTACCAATGTCTTTGTTAATGAGTGCCACGAGGATGCGATCCATACCATTGCAGACCAGGCTAGTCAGGCTTATGGGCTGGTAGTTACCATGGTCAGTTGTGATTCCACCTTGATGGAGTGGAATAACCGTTGCCACATGCCATTGTATGGGCATGTAGCCTGTGGAGAGGTTGAGGTTGGAAAGCTTAATTAGTTGGGGGGGGGGTCAGGTTGTCTTGTATAGTTTGCAAGATGCAGTCTGGGACAACATCTGCCTCCATTGACACTGTGTTCTGCTGTTAGAGAGGGCCATTTCCACCTGTGTGTCTCTGATGTGTGGGATACTGTACCTTCCGGGTAGTGTTGTGGGCTCTTTAGGGGGTGAAGTATGCACTGAATGTATCTGCAAGGGTGTTGGCGATATCTCTAGGGTCAGCATATTTTGTGCTATATTTCACATGACACAGTGCAAATCTGTGTGTCACCACTTAGATCCTTGACATAGCCAAGGAAGGCTTTGTGGTTATCTTTCGAATCCTTGCGTATTCTCCTGCTGATGTTAGCCTTGAATGATGTCATGAGGGACCTACGTATCATACTAATAGTGGTCACAGATGTCTGCCCTTCATGGGATTTGCTGTTTGTCTGGAACACTGTCCTACTTCTGTAGTATAGCCTGTTTATTGCAGAGGTCCACCAGACTGGTGTCCTTGTCTAGGAGAAGTGAATTCTGGTTTACCAGTGATGGCATGATCCATACATCCATGTAGGTGCTTATAGACTGCATTTGTAAATCTATCTGTATCTTGAGCAGTGTTTCCTCTTAGCATGGGGGCTGTGAAAACCCCCCACCCCTGTCACTAGTAGTGTAAATTTAGCTGTAGGAAAGGTATACACTGTGGTATCCGTGGGTGGGGGAGATGCTTGGGTGTGAAAACAGTGAATAGTTCATAGTCAGATCTAACCAGTGACTGGTTAACCTTCACTGTGGTGCACCTATTGCCCATGTTGATGATGACCACTTCTAGTATGTTTCCACCCCTCATTAGGAAGGTAACCACCTGATACAGGGCATATGAGGTGATAAATTCCAGGAAGCGCTGGGTCTGGAAGTGAGTACTGGAGTAAGTTTTCCAGTTAATGGTATGGTACTTGACATCGACCAATGCCAGGGTGTGCATTAGGATTGTCATGTTCTCCACTGTCTCCACGTAGGTGGAGTGGTGGTCCTCGGTCATGGAGGGTGATCCGTAGCAGGCCACACTTTACATTGCAGTTGTGGCTGATGTTAGCTGCACATGGATGATCTCAGAGGTATCATGCTGCCCCACTAACCTGGAGGTGTAGGTATCCCTGATGAATATGTTTAAACCCCCTCTATGTCTGTGTCAGGCCATGTTCTGTGGCTGAAATGTGTGGTATGGGTTGTAGTCTGGTAGTGCTGGTGTGCTCTCAGGAGCCTTAAGACAGATCTCAGTTACTGCACAGATGTTGATGTTGTCCATCCTGAGGAGTGCTGTGAGTGCATGCATGTTGCGATCATAACCCCTGGTGTTGAGTAGCATAACCCTCATTGATTCTGCTATTGTGCTGTTTACAGAGCTGGTATTCACATTCAAGACTCTCCTAAATAAGGCACCATGGGGGTGCCAATAGCCTTGGCCAGTATTCCAAAGCCTAAGGCTGATACATAGGCCGGTATGGTATTGTTGCATGCATGTTCCCCATCTGTGATTATTTTTCATCTCTCCTGTAGGTAACCTACTGGTAAGCAATAGAAAGCCTTACACTTATACAAGTCTTATAGCTTCCAAGATAGGCTTTTGGAGTGACTAAGTATCAGTGTTCTGTATATTTTTTCTGTACTTAACTGTTTCCTGACTACATGGTGATTTCTCACTGTATATTGAGATCTGAAGGTCTGTTTATTCACATATTATGGCTGTGATGGCCTGCACTTTAGAGGTTCACAGATAGCTTACTACATATCTGCCCAAAGGCAATTAGAAGCATAGCTACAGTGTGTTGGCTTTCTCCCCACCATTGATGAAGTAACTGAGCCTCTGTCAAGCATAGCCAATGAAGCAATACCAGGCAGAGTTGCTGGAAGCTGTTGAAGGCTGGAGTTGTGAAGGGTGATAGGGGCACTTAGCGATGTAAAGACGGCATATTAATGTGACAATTCAACACCATTCAATTTCCCCAATAGGTCTCGCAACTATTAAACTGGACAGGCTCCCCCACCCCCTGGTTGTATGGTTCTAGGACACATGATCCCAGGGATGTATATTCTGTTAGCCATTCACACAACAAGGCTTTCCTTGAAGTGTGTCAGTGAGGGGCTATGCCTAATGTAGTTAGGAATGTAATGTATTGTCTCACAGTACATTTGTTATATGTTGTTATTTCAAGAGTAAGTGAAGCTCAATGGGTTTGGGGGCATCCGCCTTTGCTTAGCCTAGCTTACACATAGAAACCATCTAAATATGAAATAGGCTGAAGCAACGTTAATGTCAACAATGTAATGGTTACAGCATCTGCATAGTATCTGTGCATTCAAGGTCCCAATCCCAATAAAGGCAGGGATGTTTATCATGTTGAAACGTATACCTTAACCACAGCTTGCATATATAGATAGTAATCATCTGTATAATAAACATTCGAAACACCCAAATAAACCCATGTGTGCTGGAGAGTACAGTCAACAGATAATGTAATGTTATGTTAGCATACATTGAGATGTTACTTCACTGACATGTATATATATCCTGAATAGTTAGCGGATGTGCCCATGTTTGTGCGCACTGGTTATATGTTACAAAGTTTGCTTAACTGTGTTTAACTGCTGTTATAATGTCATACAAACACTTTTAAACATGCTTACAACTGCTTAAATGAGCCTTATTCTGGAGTAAAAAAAACACAGGTGTTGAACCCTGGACCATGCACACTATAGTCATGGGACTTACCACTAAGCCATCTGAGGTGTATACACGTTTCATGGTCTTGAGACTACACCTTATACCATATGCATTCCACTGCAATGATCACAGATGGGACAGTCACTTTGTGTACATATGTATAGTACATTGTAATGTACTGTAGTTTGTGAACCAACACATTCCCGTCTACATATGTATTACTGTTACAAATTAATACGAACTATGTGTATATATATATATATATATATATATATATATATATATATATATATATATATATATCTATATATCTATATCTATATCTATATATATATATATATATATATATATATATATATGCATGTCAGTGATGTCTGCATATATATCTATATCTATATATATATATATATATATATATATTATACAGTTACATCAATAGCCATATATATAAACATCTATGAACGCACTTCATGACACAGAAGCACTCCAAAGGAATTGGAGTGTACACAAAACACATGCAGCTCTGGTATTATAACTATTACTATTAACCTAATTCACCATAGAAGGGATGGTTGTTGTGTATGTGAAGATTGGGGTGGGGGAGGAATGATGGGTAATGAAATCATGCATCAAGGAGGGCCTGGATCGGATGTTCAATAAGTGAACTGGAGGGGTATACATGGAGTATGGGGACAATATAAAAAGGATACAAAACAAGAACCTTTCTCATTCATAATACACCCTGTCATGTCACATTGCAACACCTAATATCACAAACATATGAACATTAACATGTATCAGAAATATGTACACCAACTGACTGTCACATTTGTTTTCAGTAGTGAGGAATGCCTGTAGTAAAATGTATATTCTAAACACCATAACATTTGTACATATCTCAGATGCCTTAGTGGCAAAGTCAGTGACTGTGGTGTTTATAGTCCTGGGTTCAAGACCTGCAAGGGCTGTTAAGTTATTCTGACGGCCAGAATAAGGGCTGTTGGATGCAGGTGGATTAACGCACTCTTAAGCAGTTCTAAGCGGGCTTCCATGGGTTTGCACGACTGTAAGCGGCACTGAAACACGGTAAACAGAGAAGCACTTCAGAGGTTTAACCTTTGCTTAACGTCGCGCAGACCACGAGCAAACCTGCTTACAACAGCGTACATGTGCGTTATTCACACTTTCCCTATCAGTGCCTACTCTGAGAGGTAAAATAATAACACCTTCCAGGATTAGAACCCACAACCATGTACTCCATCCTCAGAGTAGCCTAACACTAAGCTACCTAGGACGTACCTATCCCAGTTCTGTATGCAGACAGGTTAAAACACAAAAGGGAGGAATGTGCTGAATTAGGACAACCCGCCATGTACCCAATGAAAGGTGTATGCTCATATATAGATATAGAGATTTATAGATATATATATATATATATATATATATATATATATATATATAGATAGATATATAGATATATAGATATATATATATATATATATATATATATAGAGAGAGAGAGAGACAAGTCGATATATACATGTCTACATATACATGTAGATATATAGATAGGTTAAAAACATCTACACATCTATGGAGGTACAGATAAATGTATGCAATGTTTGTTTGTTTCCTTCGGCTTTTCCTGGTTAGGGGTCGCCACAGCGGAACTCCGGTCCGCTAATGATTGGCAGTAGATTTTTACGTACTGGCTTGCCGGGCCTAACGCACAACCTTCAACGAAGGAATGCCCATTCACGCATGTCGCCACACAGAAGACGTTCTAACTGAGAATCGAACAGACAATGTCTAACTGTGAGGCAACAACGCTACCGCAGCACCTCCACCGCGGGTTTGATAAATGTATGCAATAATATATATATATATCAATATATATATATATATATATATATATATATATATATATATATATATATATACACACACACACATACATACATGTGTGTAGACAGCATCCGAAGTGTTCATATCTGAGTATAACATGGACCATAGCACTCACACATTCTGCCCCCCCCCAAACAACATGAACATAACATATGAAGAGTATATGCCAATACACTATTACAAATATGTTCTATGGACACAGTCACCAACACAACTGCAATGGCTGCAAATATCCATGACAGAAATACACAGACAGCTTTAATTTTGCAAAACTTTATTACATTCCGATGTATTGCCAAAAGGATTCAAGGACTAACAGTACCTGCATGCTATACAGGAAGCATTTAACAGTGCCTTAATAAATCAGCCTGCAATTACCATAGTATTAGTCCACTAAGGGATAGATGTTCACATAGGGAAAGAACACCCACACATATAGACATTGTATAAAAAGAGGTTCCTACACACCTGCATGTGCTATGTACACCCACCAACATCTACCCAGCAACCAAAATAATGACATCAATACATACTGTCATACCATAACCAATTATTCAACTACTGTACAACATCTGCTGAAACCTTAACATACCTGGACACAGACACACTAACATGGCCCTATGTGAAATAGTTGCTGTTATGCAATTGAACAGCTGCTGATGTAATAGGATTTGTATGAACTAATCCCGTTTCAGGGGGTTGAAAGGTTCGTACACCAGGAAGTGTTACCGAGTACTGATTATCAGCACAGTATGATACACAGTAACACGAAACTAAATATGTCTGGTAAGCACACTGTAAACCCCCTAACATTATATGCATAGCTATGCAGCCTTGAGCTGGTCAAACAACCTGGCCAGACGGAAACATATGCAGAAGTATTAGGTACAGGCAAACCCTGCACAAGTAGCAATGTTCAGAAATATAACAGCAGTACTCACATTTTGACCAAATCCTCTAGGAATTGCACACAATATATTACTGTTCGTCTCCATACAGCTGTTGCAATAGATGCCAAACAACACTTCCACGCTGTCTTCCTCACAAGTAAGGCAATGGGACAATGCCCAAGTTGAGTACTCAGTTATACTCCACTGTTGCCATGGTATTGGCTAAGGCAGTAGCAGCGCAGCTGATGTGCATGTAATTAGCTACTTAGGAACACCAATTGGTTATCGGGATAGTACATGTTACTGATCTGTAACTATAAAAGGTTGCTTTGTCCCACATTCAAACCATCTGTATCTACCTGTAGGACAATACAAAACACTGAAAGAAGAACTGGAAATGAGTAATATACCAATCAATAACACCTCCAATTACTAAGAAGGTATGTATAACATTTAGTATGTCTGTGTATGTAGTACCTGTTCTGTAAGAATTACAGTGTAGTCAATGCATATAATGGAAATAGCTATCTTGTAGCAATGTATTGTTGAGCAGTAGTAATGCTTGTAGTATTCTGTGTGTGCACTGCTGTAGGTAGGTTTGCCACCTTTTCAAATGCCCAAAGTGGGAAATTTTTTGTAGAAACGTCAGATTTTGCAGGGCAAAACATACCCACGGCCAGTACAAAGGACAGAAATTCACTTTTTTGCCAGAATAAAAACTTATTCTTGTAGTATTTCAGTTGCTTATTCTGTTTATTATAATATTTAGGTGTTTCAGATACAAAATAACTGTTTTATGCAAGTATTATAGAAAATATAGGAAATATGTTTGTCCTAAAATCTCAGGACATTTGCCATTTTTTTTCAGTTTTTTTTGCAGGACACAACTGCACAAAGAGGGACTGTCCCTTGCAAAGTGGACAGGTGGTAACCCTAGCTGTAGGTCACAAGGCAAACTCCGCATACACCACAAGGGATGATATGGGCTTGGAACTCACCAATTCACTTCCAGCCGCGGTCAATGTCAGGATTGGTCCAACAAGTATGTGCTATAACAGGGGATAGTATATGTCGATATATTGTAACAGTCGACATATGTATGGGTGTATAGGTAAGATGAACATGTCAAAGGTGGGCTTACCGTGCAAATATGGTGTGCATTGTAGGATATTATGCCAATAACTGTGTAATGTACAGTATTTTAAGCAGATCTGTATTCCATTCTTCATAGCAGTTCTGTTATGTTATGCAAACAGTAGTTATGTTTATTGGCAATTACAATACTCAATAACAGGATACATATAATTTGCATTCATCTCGCAGTTTAGCAGCATGACAGCAAAGATAATTGGAAGAGCTAGGTAACTATCCATGCACATAACACATGTAATATCCACCTATCTAGTATTGTTTGCAAACAATAACAGCTGTGCATGTGTACATGTTATGCAAATGTGTAGTGACCCTTGTTACAGTGCTGGACCCCTCTAGTATCATTTGCAAGCAATAACAGCTGTGCATGTGTACATGTTAAGCAAATGTGTAGTGACCCTTGTTACAGGGCTGGACCTCTCTAGTATCATTTGCAAGCAATAAGAGTTGTGCATGTGTACATCTTATGCAAATGTGTAGTGACCCTTGTCACAGGGCTGGACCTCTCTAGTATTGTTCACAAGCAATAACAGCTGTGCATGTGTACATGTTATGCAAATGTGTAGTGACCCTTGTTACAGGGCTGGATCTCTCTTGTATCATTTGCAAGCAATAACAGCTGTGCATGTGTACATGTTATGCAAATGTGTAGTGACCCTTGTCACAGGGCTGGACCTTTCTAGTATCGTTTGCAAGCAATAACAGCTGTGCATGTGTACATGTTATGCAAATGTGCAGTGACCCTTACAGGGCTGGGCCAAATGGCTATGTGCACACCTACATAGAGTGGATATTGAGAGTAGAGACACACTGGTTGAACTACCAGGTTTGTGTAGCCTAACCTCTCATTGCCAACATAACAGACGCTTACCCATACTGTATGTAAGGTAGTGCACAGTACTGGTAATGAAACAGGTTGCATATTATCTTTAACTCCAGTGTAACATCTGCAGTAGAAATATAAGGTGTAGGAGACAGCTTCCCATGTGTAATAGCTGCTTCATAGGTGATAGCTTACACTATCTGATTATATCCTGATCATGTTGATAGTGGCATCAGTCTATTGATACATGACTATGGAGAGTCTGTGCCCAACAGAGCTCATGGTCATGGTGGATATGTGAGTATATACCCAGAGAAGGAAACAGACCTGTAGACACTTGCATCATCTGTAATCAACTAACAGGATGTGATGTGCTCCTCAGAGGAGGATTGCTGCTAAAGGTAGCTACAATGTTTCCATAATAGCCAGTGTTGTCACGTCCATAACACAAATATTTACATGTGAGCATCACTGTCTAAAACATGTTCATAAGCAATAAGTAAACTAAATACAGTACTTGGTACTTGTAGTACTAAATGCTCATACAGGCATGTCCACTAGTCAGCTACTGGTGTTTACTAATGTCAGCTTTGTGTATGAGGCCATCCTGGGGGAATGTAATCTCTATGTCATGTACACTGCCAAACCCACCTAATACCACACCCCTCATATTCCCCAGGATTCAAGAAGCTTGACGCAAGGACGATTTTAGCCTTGCTCTGAGCGTCCTCACTACAGATGGTGCAGCAGCACCATAAGAATATGTATGAGGGCACGCCGCCGCACCTTCGATGTGTACAGAAAACGTGCGAGTGCAGGGGGCATGTACAAGTGCTCTATGGAGGTGTAAACATGCCCCGACACTTGCAAAACCTACTATACCTACCAGTAGAGCCCGGCCCTAATAGTAAGTCAGTAATTCAGTGTCCGTGGATACCTAAATGTATGCTAAGCATACAAGAGTGTCCACGAACAGTGAAATAAAATTGAAGTAGTAAACACACAAGCACATAGTGGAATGTTGAGCCCTGTCCATATAACTTTTACAGTTAGATTCCCTGTGTCCGTATTGTACATTTGAATTGCTGCAATATTGAAGGTGTAAGCAAAGCACAGCGTGCCTGCACGTTGCTGCCCTCCGCCAAGCATAGCTTACACATCATATTCATTCAAATAGAGAAAAACATGCAGAATCAATGTAAGTGTCAATAGTGTAGTGTTTAGAGCATTTGCCTAACAAACAGGCATTCACAGTTCAAGCCCAACAATAGCACATATCATTTTCCATGTGGAATGAATGTCGTTTTTCCGTAAAACCGACATAAGAGTATCGCATGAGATATTTAACTTAAATATCATTCAAGCAAAGTGGCACTGTCATAATGAATAAGGTCCAACAGACAGGAACCAAAGTAAGACAAACTAGCGAAAAACAAAAAGACAGCTTGGATACACCAAAGCAAATTCTCTCTCAGTTTAATTCTCTTTCAGTTTAATGAAGCGCTAGTCGTCTTGCACATGTGGCAAGACTTCATCAGAAACTGAATAAACTTCAACACAAGCAATATATTTTGTCACATGACACTTCTAATTAAAATCTTGTGTCTTAAAGGCACATCCACATTATTGCTCCTTAAAACATTTTTTAAAAACAAATATGACTAACAATATTTTAGAACATCTCAACCCTTCCCTTCCTTCAGATTTTTTACCTGTAATGGTGATAGAAATATATATACAAACATACATATACTAACATAGGTTCATAGGTTCATAGGTTCATACTAGGGTATCTGCCCTAGGGCATTTATAAGCCTAGCCAGAATGTGTTTGGCTTTTGCCACCCATTTTAAATTTATTTTGCTATGCCCTTTTTTGAGGTTAGTATACTGTTCCTCTGTCTAACAGTGACACAGAAGTGATACCCGGGGTAAACCTACGATCTCCCATCCACTCATCAAGATTCCTCTTGAAGAGAGTCAATGAGGGACTCTACCTAACCTGGACTGGGATTTTATTCCAGAGTGAAGGGAGCCTCTGGGTTATGAATCTGTCCCTCCAGCATGTCCTATTTATTTCAGTGCTGAGGTTCAAGTCTCTCGAGCGCATAGCTCGATGGGATTTAGATTTTCTGAGGTGCAGCATGTCCATTAATTCCGGGTTGGACATGGCTTTATACGTCAGGCACAGATTGCCTCTGAACAGGCGGTATGCCACTGAGTAGAGCTGGAGTTTCTTTAACCGGGCAGCATATGGCATCTGTTTGAGCCCTTTGAACCTCTTGGTGAGGTACTTTTGAGGTCTTTCCAGTTGCTGAAGGTGTCTGGTAAGGTACATCCCAAAAGTGGCATTGTACTCAATTACGGGCCTGATGAGGGATGAGTAAAGAGGCAGGATGACCTCCCCTGATCTAGATGTGAATCCCTTCATGATTAGGTGGGCTATATAAAATGTTTTTCTAACCACTTTGGCCACGTGGTTGTCAAATGAGCGATTGCTATCAACTTGGGTCCCCAGGTCCCTAATTACTTCTTCTGTACTTAATGGATTACCACCTATGTGGTAATTTGTGGGCACTTTGTTTTTGCCAAAGGGGATGACTATACACTTTTTGGCATTTAGCTTGAGGCCATGGCTCTGGCACCAGTTGTCTGTTTCTATGAAGCCCTTTTGTAGGATGCTTGTGTTGGCTGGAGAGTCGATTATGGTGCCCAGTTTGCAGTCATCTGCGAACTTGGTCAGCCACTGTCCTTCCATGTTGGCCTGTACCTCCGAGAAATAATTTACCAAACAAGAGAGGTCCCAGGACTAAGCCTTGTGGGACACCACTTGTAACTGGTTTGGAGTCTGACATGGCTCCAGCAATTCTAACCATGTGGGTTCTGTCCTTGAGCCAGTTTGCAATCCATCTAGTGACATAGGGGTTTATATTTAAGCTGGTGAGCTTATCTATAATGCCCGAGTGGAATATTGTATCGAAGGCTTTTGCGAGGTCCAGGTAGGCTGTGTGGACCACCTTCCCCTCGTCAATGGCCTTGGTGACTGTTTCAAAGAAATCAACCAGGTTTAAGAGGCAGGATCTGCCCTTAACAAAGCTGAACTGGGTAGGATCCAGTGTCTGTAGGTCCCCAATATCTTTATTTATGAGGTCCATGATGATCCTTTCCATAGCTTTGCAGACCAAGCTAGTCAGGCTTATGGGGCGATAGTTTCCAGGATCCGTTAAGGCACCACCTTTATGGAGAGGGACCACTGTTGCTGTACGCCACTCTTTGGTCACATATCCTGTAGTAAGGCTGAGATTGAACAGTAGTTTTATGTTTGGGTTTAGCTCTTCTTGGAGTTCATGTAGGACGCAGCCCGAGACACCGTCTGGTCCCATTGATGCTCTGTTTTTTGCTTTGGAGAGGGCGGCTCTTACCTGAGCATCTGAGATGTCAGGGGGGCAGCACTCTGCTGGGATAGATATTTGCCCTTTTGGTGGGGAGGGGAGAAGTTTGCGCTGAACCTGTCAGCTAGGATGTTGGCAATGTCTGTGGGTTCAGTGTATTTTTTGTCATTTTGGACTAATTCTGAGCATATCTGGGTATTACCACCCAGGTTCCTAACATAACTAAAGAAAGCCTTGTGATTATCCTTAGTGTCCTGTGCAATTTTTCTCTCGAAGCTGGCTTAGACAATTTTATGAGTGCCTGTAGTTTTTTGCTAATACTGATCAGTGATGCCTTCCCTTTTTGGGATTTTGCTCTATCAACAATACTATATCTCAAATTATTGTGTTGACTCTCAAAATATAATATTACTTAGTTAACTAAGAAGTCAGAAACTTACATATCCGAGTCAAAAGAAGTCAGATATCAGAAATATGAACACATTTTATACAAATGCATACACACATTAACGTTTAAGATTTTTCAACTTCAGTATACTGTTTAAAGATATTGTCTCATTCAAACCCGGGAAAAACATTGCCCCAATGCGTATTTGCCAACTTAACTCAAGTTGCTCAAGTAAAAGTGTAAGCGGGCCCCCCCCCCCCCCCGAACAACATCAACAACTGAATCAATTGCTTTGAACAAAAGTGAATGTTGTGGATAGGAAATAATGTGTCTAGCCAGTGCATTTTCTTTGTTAAGGGTCTTTTATATAGATGTTCGTATACTCATTCTTTTAACCTTCTATCCGTTTTACCTATGTAAAACGCTGCACAGCATTGACACTGAGCTACATAAACCACAAACTTGGACTGACAAGTGTACTTCAATTTGATTTTAAAATTAATATTTTTAGGTACTAGTAAGCAGGTGTAAGCACAAATAAGCAGCAGTAGACACATATAAGTACCAGTAAGCAAGTCTGAGTGCACTTGCGCGGGTCTAAGCAGTGCCCAGCATAGGAAATGTATATAAGTATATACAGATATATATATATTTATATATATATATATATATATATATATATATATATATATATATATATATATATATACATATATACATTTGTATATATATATATATCTATGAAGAAAGAACGACGTAACAATAAAGCATACAAAAGGAATGAGAAGGGAATCAACAGCAACCCCAGTATTATATAGCGCTGTCAGTGTATGTCATATCCAGCTGGGCAGGAGTGACCAAATCACTGCTACTCACACCACAGGCAGGATATTACCAGTGGGAGTAATATTGTTGATTTGCTAAGTCTACTTTACACACAGAGGGTAGTCCCAGGTGGGACTACCCAAAAATTGATAGACAATTTGGCCATCCAACCATTACACAAGCAAGGGCAGGTATGTTCAAGGGCTAAATGGTGGGAGAAGTCTGAGAATACATGGCTTGGGACAACATACATAGGGCCCCTAACACTCGGGAGAGGGCAATGTGTGGAGGTGTGTCATGGCTGCGATAACAAGTGGACAATGGATGGTATGCATGTATATCGAACACGGGTGGGGTGGAGGAACTATGGGTATGAAATTATGCAGCGAGGTGTGCCAGGGTTGGATGGGCTGGTTCTAACTGGACCGCCCCGTGGAGGTCAGAGAGTTCGTTATAAGTATATATGCATACACACATGCAGACATCTATATGTAGAAGTACATTCACTGTAACACATTCATTCAATTTGCAGACATAAATAACATGAATGTCCCCTTACAAACCTCGACAGTAGATAGAATAATAGGTTGTGCATAAGAGGGAAGGGACGAAACTGCTAAAACCCAAAGGTGTGTACAATGTCTGAAGTCAGTTCTGTGCTGAAGAAAATCAAATGTGAGGACTTTCCCACACATGGAATCATTCGTGTGATCTGCTTGCTATGGCAACACCAATTACTAAACTGGTTTATTTGTAAAAGAAATACGCCGAACATGTACATAATTAGGCTCTCATGTGTATCGTGTGCGTTACCACACAGTCATACTTATTAATTTACTGTAGTGTCATGTTAACGGGAGTTAGGGTGTAATGAAGTATAGATTCTAATCTTGACATAAACACATGCGTGTCCCATGTGGGACAACCCAAAAATTGTGAATAGTATTCTTTTGGTCACTCATGTCACCAATGTTTGTGGACTAAACATTTGGGAGTTCTCAGGATAAGTGGAGTGAGTCAACCGATGGGATGGGTCTATAGGAGTAGGGAGTGGCCAATGTGTAGTAGTGTGGATACACCGCAAATCCGACTGGAGAATGGATGATTACAGTGTTAGGGAGGTGTTGGGGTGTGTGTTTGGGGAACCAGGAGCCATGGGTATATGGGTATATATGCAAATGAAGCAACACAGCAATAGTGTATTATTTAGAGCAACCGCCTGACGAAAAGACATTCCCATACCGAATCCCACCGTATCGCATACCATTTACCATCAGTAATCTGTACATGAACATATTGCGACATCTGTCTGCTGTATAACCTGCAAAATATTAATTAAAAGTTAACTGGAGTGAAGTGTCAGTGTCATAATGAATAAGGCACTAGTAAGCAGGTTCAAGCATATATAAACACCATTAACCATGTGCAAGTGCATTTGCGTGGGATATGCATTGCTTTACACACACACACACACACACACACACACACACACACACACACATATATATATATATATATATATATATATATATAAATATATATATATATATATATATATATATATATATATATATATATATATATATATATATATATATATATATATATATATATATATATATATATATATATATATATATATATATATATATATATATATATATGTATAGACAGCAAAATATAAATATACATGTATGCATACATATACAGATATATCTGTATATAGTAATGTAAATAGATATATATATATATATATATATGTGACTGCAAATATACACATGTATATAGCTAGGATATGGTACAATAGTTACGAGTAACATATGTTCACAGGCCATGCATATGGGGGTGAGGGGTCCAATAAACAAATGTGTAACACGTAGCATCAACCCCCCACCCCCCCAGCTTGGCCAGTGAGACATACACACACAATAAAGGTAAACACACCACTGCTTCCCAGACCACCGGCATGATACTACCAGTGGGAGAGACCTGCCAGGTCTAATCTTGAAACACAGACATCGATGTCCCTTGTGGGACACCAAAACTTAATGATTGGAGGTAGACCCGGTAATGACTTATCAAACCAGGCTTCAAATGTACACGGAACAGTAGGTTGTGCAAGCCTGATAACCCATGGGTCGACACAACGTACGACATGTGTCCCGACACGGGGAGAGTGGGCAGTGTGTAGTGGTGTGTTTATACCCCACCTGCACCCACTGTAAGGATGAGTGCTGTAGAGGAGTGGCAGGTGGGGGAACTATGGGTATGCAATTATGGGCCTAGGCGTGCAGGTGTTGGCTGGCACAGTTGTATTAGGATCACCCCGGGGATTTAAGTAATATTCTGAAATGGGCATAGCTGATGCCCATACCTCTCAACCCCTAAGAGCACATCCACTGGACAGGACATAAACCATTGGGGGAACAAATAAGGACCATACTTCTGAACTGTCCCCAATTTCCAGGGACGTCCCTGATTTCGACTCAATTTCTAACTCTGTCCCACTTAATCCCTCCTAAAACTATTGACATTTGGAGAAAAGGTGGTGAATTACACTTAATGAATAAAACAACAATTAAGAGTTATAAACATCATTTACCTCTGAAAATGTGTATGAATTCATAGGCTCTGAGTCTGTCAATGTGTCAGGTTAATAGCACCAATAATTTAAATGTGTCCCTGATGTTATGCCGTGCCCCTGATTCAGTTTGTATTTTTCCCCAATCGTATGAGAGGTCTGATAGGGACAGAAAGCACATATTCCACTGACAACCTTAGAAAGATGATAGAATATTAGGTATGCAGTAGCATGACTTGGCTGAAGGATGTGGGTTCCAAAACCCAATTAATTGTTTGTATTAAAGAGTGTCAGTTTCCATGCACTAGCCAGACAGGTGCAGATTGTAAGAGGAACACACCAATAATATGAATCAAACTCTGGACAGGCCGTGGATTCCGTACAGTCGAACGGCATGCTGTCACCTAATGGGCAGCCATTCCCGATACTGTAGGCATGTAATCCGATGTAATAGGCATCACAAGGTAATATCGTAGTCCTCACTCCCACCCAGGAGTGTGAGTGTCAGAAACAAACACCAAATGCAGTGCATTTGCAAGTGTGGGAACAAGAGGGTGCAAGCATGTTTGGCCACCAGTATGCGAGTATCACACTGGTAAAGCAATGTAAAGGCTAACTGAGTGTAAGAAACTATAACTGGAGGTTAGCATTGTTTAGCACTGTGTAAACCCATGCACACCCGCTCACAACTGCTTTAATGTGCTTTAATTACTCCGTATCCAATGGCCTTGTTCTGCCCTGCAACAAAATAAATGGCCTCACAAATATATCATTCAGCGCAGTCATTCAACAGTATAGGAAATGTATTCCATCATGTAGATGTATGTGTGAGTGCTTATGTCCAGCATATAGATACATACGTATATATAGATATATCAGGAAAATCCCTTGTGACAACAAAACATTACAAAGGAATGAAAAGGGAAACACCAGCAACGCCTGTATTATGTAATGATGTTGTCCTATGTAACATCAAGACTCCCTCAGACAGACATGTGTCATTCATACACGGAAACATTTGTACATTGGCCATATACATCACTCTGTGCATGTTATTTACATTAACACAACAGTTCCTGTCCAGTCATTATGTGAGAACGGTACTCTTGCAAGGGGCTGTGTGTGACATCATCATCATGATAAAGGTAAATGGGGTAACCATAGAGGAACTGGTAGTGTTGTGTGTACAATGGGGTCATCCGCATTACGTGTACCTGGAACATTTAGGAGTCATGTGCATACTAGGATCATGTGCCTGAGAGACAGGGGTGAGGACAACTGGAGTATGTTGTGATGCATATTAAAAGGGATACATGTGTCCAGTGGACACGTGTGTGAAATGGACACCTATGTATGGGGCAAATGTTCTAGGAACCGATTGGCCTTTTATTTCTGTAGGGTGAGAGTGGGATGTGGGGGAAGGAGAGTAGGTATGCTCGTGGAGGATAGGTAGGGTAGGATGACAGACAAAACAGCATACAGGGTCGGTATGGGACACATGTGGGGGGATACACCTTGGATGGGGAGGGGTGTTCGGCAGTCACATGCCCATGAGCCCCCAGATTTAAACAGTGGGATGGAGGGCCCAGCCATGGGCAGCCACCACTGCACCAAAACAGCTGCAAAGGTGGCAGTGCTGAGGGCTGTCTAGGAGGGGCAGCCTCACCCTGTAAATGTGACACTCTGCCCTTGAGCTGGTGTAGCTGGCCTCAAAACCCCTTATTGAGCCCCCTACGCACCACGTCTGGGACTATACAACAGCGGACATGTTCCTGTCTGGACCTGCTCCCAGGGGGGACAAGCCCCATCCTCAGTGGCGGTACCACCAGAAGCTGGTGCAGAGCCAACAGAGGTGGAGGTCCAAGGCTGGGCCCCAGATGTGCTGGTGCCTGGTGCCATGGCCAGCTGTAGTGGGACAGGAGGGTCTGCTGGGACCTCCAAACCCATACAGCCTATGGTGTTACAGTTTAAACACCGATATGGCTTAGTAATAGTCAACAGCATTCAGGATTACTTATAACAACATGCATAGATATTACCATCAACCAAAACAACAGATGGTATACATTTGCAGAGGGAGCACAACACATGCATATATACTGCATGACATCTGTACAAAGTGTAGAAGACTTGTGACTGCAGCTATGAACAGTGGCCCATTATCGGCATGTCACTGAGAACCCCAGACAGTGTCTGTCATACCATTGTTTCATGTGACATGTGTCCAGTCAGAGATGCAATGGCAGTAACTCATCACTATCACCATGTACTGGCTGAAATCCTCACACTATGCTCCTGCTGTTCACAGATGTGTGTTCAGTGAGTAACACAGGAAACAAATGGTTCCACACACTGAGCAGACCACAGATGGCCCTATAGATGTGGGTCCCTCACAAGCAGAGCACTGTCTTGTCAGTTTTAAAACATGAAGAATAGCCATTACCACACACAGCTTGTTAAACAGGCAGTAGTCTCAATGAAGCATAGCTACACATGCTGTAGTCATGTCTGGCACAACACCCTCATGTCTTTAGGCTATTTCCCACTGTATGTGTTGTTTGAGGAACATCCAGATATCATTTGTGATGCCGTTTACCAAACACCAGATCCAGGTACCACTCACAGCGACTATCATGGGCAAACACCAACATGATGTTCCTAGATATTGTACTGTGTTTTTCATGCGAATGGCTATGGGAATATTATCACAGCTGTTCCACATGCAATCAGCTAGAGGAGGACTGCAATAGGTGCAGAGGTCACCACCTGATCATGACCATCACTTACAAAACACAAGCTGCTGCTGAGCAGGTGAACACCTCCACATCCACCAGAGAGTGTGTGGGTGGGACAGACAGAGGCAAAGTACATCAGAGAAGGGCTTGGAGACTAAAACCTAAGCATCGTCTGTCACACACCTATCAGTACAGGGGTGCAAACCACTGACTAACTAGTCATTACTATTACAAGTGCATGCAGTTACTCCATGTGCCACAAAGCTGACATGCTGGTGTGCTGTAAGAACATATATGTGTGTTGGTGAGCGACATCTGCAACAGGGATATAGTAGACATACATTAGGTGTAGCAGACATGGCTGTCCACATGAACGGATGTCATTGTCAACACAACCACACTCTCTAATGGACTCACATTGACACTCTTTGCCAGGCCCACAAATACACTCCCAAACTATGTAGTTTGCCACACTGCAGTAATGCACAGGTACTACATGCACCATGGGGGATATCCGGAGGTTCTATGGGCTAGGGCATGTGAACGTGTTTGACATCTGTTGGTATGCCAATGGGAGTTATACTGGGAGTGACTGTGGTTGGGAGCATCATACCCCACACACAGACACAAGGTGCCAGTACTGACACTCATGTGTGCATTGCTTCATGGGTGTGTAGTGGTTGGCTGTGCAAGATGGCTGTACAAGGCTGGGTGAGGGGTAATCCTTGGCATCATGCCACCCGACAATGGTGTGCAGTGTGGTACAGGTGTGTAGTGTCTGCAATGTCCCACACAGATGGGTATTGTATGAACTGTCCTGACATCCTGGTTACCATTGTGTATGGCCATAGCTTTGCAATGCATGCCATGTCTGTGTTTGGTAGTCCTTGGCATAGACATTGCGTGGGATGTGCATGTCCCATAATAATGTACAGTGACATGTACAGGTGTACCTGGTTTGGCTGGCATATGTTGTGTACACAGACTGTTATCCTCTGATATGCCAATACTGGCCTGGTGTGGCAGAACCTGTTTATAGTCAGCAGGTTGACCCTGCAACTGCATTGATAGCATGATACAGGTATTCCCTGGTGTCAGTGGCATTGGTCCATACAAGGCACATGTGTAAGGCATTGTATGGCCTCTGTGGATCGCATTTGATGGTACCACATATGTTGCAGGCATCCAGTGGGGAACATAGTGAAGGCACATTGTCTGCAATTATGTGTCTATTGTACTGCTGTACAGGGTGACATGCCCTCTGCAGCCCACTGCAATCACACCATGCCTACTATCTGTCATCAATGTGCAGGGTACTAGCAACATAGCGAGATATTCTAGGCAAGTGTGTTTGTGTATGGCACATGGGTTCAGGACGTATTCCGAGTAATAGCAGGGTTGCATACTTTGTTCACCAGGCCTTTTGCCAGATGTAGGGGTATGGCTTGCCAATGCAGTACCTTGGCTGACTGACATCTGTACTCCTCGTTAGGTGGACATTGTGACATATAAGACGGACACCATATATGAAAACTACAAAATCCGCTCCCTAACATGCCCAGTAGTTAGACACTCTCAGACACCTCCATACAGGCTTTGACAGTCAAACGCACACACCTGTCATGTCTTGGAATAGAAACCCTAACTAACTAGTGTATCACACTACAGCATTACGCAGTTATAGCAAGCGCTATGGAGATTACTTGGTTACAGCAGTCCCAGAGGTGTATGTCTAGGTGCATGACATCAGCAGGATTGCCAAAGGTGATCATGTGAATTGTAAAGAATGTGCATACTCTAAAAGGCATTGTTACTTTTTCAGGCAGACAGACAGACACACACAGTTGGTCTCTCTTGGAATGGAACCCCTGCCTAACAAGTTTATCACACTACAGCAATACGCAGTTACAGCACACTCTACAGAGAATACTTGGTTACAGTACTCTTAGATGTGTATTTCTATGTGGGTGATGTCAGCAGGATTGCCAAAGGTGGTCATGTGGAATGTAAAGAGTGTGCATATTCTAAAAACATTGTTTCTTTCATAGGCAGACACACACACGCACACACAGTTGACCTGTCTGGGATTAGAACACCTACCAAACTAGTCTAACACACTACAGCATTACACAGTTACAGCACGTGCCATGGAGATTTCTGGATTACAGCAATCCCAGAGGTGTATTCGTAGGTGGGTGACATCAGCAGGATAGCCAAAGAAGGGCATTCTAAGTGTACTGCGGGTTGTACATGTCTGTTACCTGCGTGTACTCACTGCTTACTGTCAGAAAAACACATTTACACCCACTTACAACTGTCTTATGCAGTCCTAATTGACAGTATCAACAAGGCTTGTAGGTCTTGAACCCTGGACCATGCATACTGTGGTCTCTGGATGTACCACAAAGCCATCTGGGTTGTAGACATGTGACATGGCGTCTACAATCCACATCCTACTACAGATATTCCACAGTACTGAAAAGAAATTGGACAGTCCCTTTGTGTACACATGTACAGTACAAGTCTACATCTGTACAACTGTCATAACTACATATATATATAGATATATAGATATATAGATATAAAAATATATATATATATATATATATATATATATATATATATACGCAATTACGGGATGTGTACACACACACACACACACACACACACACACACACACACACACACACACACACACACACATATATATATATATATATATATATATATATATATATATATATATATATATATATATATATATATATATATACACAGACACAGCCATATATATATATATATATATATATATATATATATATATATATATATATATATATATATACATACGCATCTGAATGCACACAGAAGGGTTCCAAAGGAACTGACGTGTACACAAAACAGAGGCATCTCTTGTGATATAACATTTAAATCATAAGCAGTTCACCAGAGAAGGGATGGTTGTTTTGTATGTGGAGTTTGCGGTGGGGAATGATGGCTAATGTAATCTACCTCGGGGATTGTGGAGTTAGGGTGGGGGAATGATGGGTATGGACCTACACCCCAGTGACCACTTCTGTGTCCCTGCTCAACAGTGTATGTAATACTTTGTAGTCACCGGTCACCACAGTTGGCTACCATGTTGTGCTAAAAGACATTACACATGTGTATGCCTGGCTACAGGGTAGGCACACACACAAACATGCAAACACTTGCCAGTATTGTGCATACACATCTTGCCTATGTAAAGGTAACTAGTACAGTGGTATGCAGTTGGGGTATGTGCCACAGAACACATACAATTACACTTACTGATTCCACAGCTGAGCTGGGTGACATCACAGGACCAATTACTTGCAGTGGGGAGGAGGGAAGAGAGAGGTTTAGTGGTTGACAAGGATAAAGGCCAGTGCAAAAGGAGGTATCTGTTTGGAATGCAGCAAAACCCACTGACATGACCGGATGCAGACACAAATACACACGACCACACTCAGCCATTTGCTGAGACCACACATGCAGCCATTTGCTGACACACACCCACTCAGGTATTTGCTGTCACAAACACAGTTGCCAGTGGTGGGATCAGAACTCCTCCCTATCTAAAGATTACTATTACGGTACTACACAGTTACGAGATGTGCCACAGAGATTACACATTCCAAGGCAGTCAGACTGCCCTTCTACAATTGAGGACAACAACAGGGAGACTGAGAGTCATGAAGTACATAGCTGTAGACCTGTGTGTTTAAAGTAGGTGTCCATTACAACCTGTATGCACAAACAAGACACATCATCCGCAGATAGGCCTGAGAGGTATAGTTGTAGCACAACAGGAACCTGAACTGGAGTATGGCCATCTGCAGAATGGACAACTACTATCACTATACAGGGTTACAGTGGGCATGCTCATACACTTAGTAGCACAGGGCCATTTGGGATGCACTATGACTACAACTACACAAGGTTATACTGGGCATGCTCATACACTTAGTAACAAAGGGCTTGTTGGATGCACTGACTCAAATTACACAAGGTGGCAGTGGGTACGCTCATACACTTAGCAGAACAGGGCTGTTTGGGATGCACTCCGATTCTAACCACTGAAGGCCACAGTGTGCATGCACAAACACTTACATGTATGGAATACGTTGTAATGGACTCCTATTGTAAACAAACAGGTATACAGCTAGGTACATCTTACCTGTCAGTATATATGCACATCATACTGGTTTACTACCTGATACCTGTATGTGGATCATAAATGATATATCTGTGTCTGTGCTGTGTGATACACATGCATACATGTACATGAAGTACTGATATATATATGTTACGTATACACATTCATGTATGTGTGGACGTGACAGACAATAGGTTACCTGGGTCGCACAGGCGGATGCTACCTACAGCATGTGTCACACACCTTGCTGCCCTGAAAGGCATACATTGATAGCAGGTTGTGGACAGTGGCATTATACGTGGAACAGTGGCATGTGCAAGCATAATGTGTGAGCCACCTTGTGTGATAGTACTGAGGTGCAGGTGTCAAGATGGCCTCTCCCAGCTGTGTTAGTAGATGTCATTATTAGCAGGACTGCTACCCTAAGTATATCTCACATTGGTCATATACACAAGTTCTGTCGCTGTTCATCACCTTACATGGAGTATTTGCTACCAAGCACAAAAATGCCACGTGCAGTGATGTCATGGTACGGGTGGCAACTGCTAGACCAAAACAATGAACCAATGTCCTGCTGTTATTATGAGGTTGTCCAGTGTCTGTCATTCCGGGCTGTTATGACCGAACGACTAGCCTTCAACACAGAGCACATGCATCCATGTTACACGTGTGTGTGGATAATACCTAGGCTACATTTACCCATAGAGCCGCATTCCAAGGCAAATGTCCTATACACAGAAGTAACACCCTGACGTCTACATGACAACTGCATTGAATGCTTATGCTAACCAGTGCTAGATGTGTGGCTTTAGTAATCTATTTGCTTAATGTAGAACCTACAATGGGGAATACTGACATCTGTGCAGTGAGGAACACCTGGCTGAAGGCTCTGTAGTGCACAATTGCACTGCCACCATATAACTCAGATCCAGACATGTGGGCCATAACAGTGGTATGGACCATTCCAAGTGGTGGTGTACACATATTCATAAAGGCTACTCACATGTAAAGACCACTACTCTGACATAACGCATCACAGATGAGTCAGGTACAGGTGACAGTGGCAAATGCTGCATTCTTGGTTGTATCCTCATATACATCCACCACCTTGTTCCCAGACTACCAACACACATCCATATGTGGTATGACATAGTATGGTAGACCACCAGATAACCCTCGATTGGTGGACTGTACCTAGGCCTACATCGACTGTGCAAAGTACCCATGTACAGACACAGCTACATAATGTGTTATGCAATGCAATAATACCACTGTTTGTAACCAGCTCAGTTGTACACATACCAGGGTCCCTCAGATTTTGCCAGCATTAACACGGTTGACTGTTGCTGTACACCAGTAAACAACACCTTCATGGTTGGATATAACCTAACCGTACCTGCCCTGGATATGTACATCCCACACTCATACAACATAAATTACATTACCATAGCTTTTGTTTTCTTTTCTACATACAGATGGCTACAGTCATTACACACATGCACATGACAGATAGCATGCTAACAGCACATAAGGTTCGATATCTATGTTGACAGAGGTAATATCCCCTCTCTACTGGTCACCCATGATACCTATTATATCATACAACACCCCATGTGGCATGTATGTCTTTAGACATGTCCACCTAATGCAATGCCTACAAACATACCCAAATAACAGGACCATAGGACCTACACAAGGCCTCTATTGACAGACTCAGGGAAATCCAGCTCTACTCTGTATGTTCCTGAGTAGTCACAGGTGATATGTTCATGACATGTACAGCCATGTGTGGCCACAGCTCTTACATATACCCCATGTCAACAATTGCAATCCATGCATGCTTTGTGCTGTCTGGACATTAGGCTTAGTACCATAATAGCCAGTACATGCTGGAGTGAGATGTTTACAAGCCACAAACCTTGCATATGTTTGAATGAGTGTACTGCCTGCCTCTAACAGAGCACATTGATGGCACTCTTCCAGTACACATGAGGTGTGTGTGGCAAATATGATGTGCTCACTGTTGACCATTACAGTGCCCTGGCTTCACCATGGCACTGTCAAGTAACAGTTTGTAGGAGCATGACATGGAATAATGCTGTGTGTGTCACGCTGATATGTGCTGTTGTAATATATGTACACTTGGCTACTCGGTAAAAGTGGTGGTGTCCTACCAGTACATGAATACAACATCCATTATGGTGTAATGCTCGGCTATGTTTCACATTTGGCGTGGGGAAGGTGTGGAATGTATCCTCTTGACCTGCTAGTGCACGTACTGATGTAGACCGCATATGTGTACATGTATTGCTGTTTGTGTAAATTCCATGTGTGTGCAGTGTCTGATGTTTGAAGGTGACTGTTGTCTTAGTATATCATGCTGTTGCAATACAGCCTCAACATTGCCAACTGTATATGGTGATATGCCCTAAGTACAGTAAGCTGTACATGAGGTATGGACGGATGTTTGGACATGACTACTAAGTGGTGGGGCTTCTTTGCAGATGAATGATTACTGAGAACAGATCACTGGTGTGTTACAACCAGTCTTACAATAACCTGTGTACCTGCTAAGGTCAGGTTTTGTTAATTGAAGTGGAAGACAGGCAATGTAGAATGCCGTAAGGGTGACACTGAAGGTAAACCTCATGACACCTGTAACAGTAATACCTCCCCTGTGCATATATTGTGCATATATCAGCACAGTTGTCAAAGGAAAGAGTCAGTGAGCATTGTACTGGATGCAATAGTGCTGTACTTCTGTAGTACCTATCATGAGATAGGCAGGTGTTTGATTCACAATACTGGCATGTGTGTGTGTGTGTGTGTATGTGTGTGTGTGTGTGTGTGTGTGTGTGTGTGTGTGTGTGTGTGTGTGTGTCCATATATGTCACATATGGTTGGGAATACAACCAACATGTTATCAATCTCTTGAACACTGTTGTTGACACCAGTACAGAGTAAAGTGTAGAAAGAAAGGCATAGGCAGATGGTTAAACCTCACACATGTAAAGTGTCTGTATGTGTGTGACATAGGTGTATATCTTTGTGAATGCCAGTGTGTGTGTGTGTGTGTGTGTGTGTGTGTGTGTGTGTGTGTGTGTGTGTGTGTGTGTGTGTGTGTGCGTGTGTGTATGGCTGTCCATGTGTATGGCTGTCTGGTTCCTGGGGTGAGGCTGTATTTTACCATAGTGAAATGTTAATGCCCTCTTCCCCATCCACTCAATGCAATCTAGCATCCCTGCTGATATCATCATTCGTAGATGGGCATATTAACTGTCTGTTAACATGAACACCCTGGGGTGTGACCTGTTGTTACATAGCCTACTGATGGACACCCCCTCCCCACATACACTCACTGCACTGTAGTATCCCTGTCGATGTCCTCGATCTTAGCCCATTCTAACTACCTGTACATGTGTAATCTCTGTGGCATGTCTTGTAATTGCGTAGTACTATAATGATGATATGCACATAGGCAGGGGTTCTCATCCGAACACTGGCAACTGTGTGTGTGTGTCAGAGTGTGTGTTACTGTGTCTGTGAATCCCTGAGTGGGTGTATCTGTGTTTGCATGCTGTCATGGCAGTGGGTATTACTGCTTCCCATTGAGAAGCCACTATTTCCACTAGCCTTTACCCATGTCATCCGGCATACCACTCTTCTAACCACTCCGCGCTCCACGTAACTATACCTGTGATGTCACCCATATGGATGTGATGGCTCTGAACACAGTAGCTTATTACACAGCTATCATGCTTTTAGATCATTAGTACAGTAAACATAATTGAAACATGGGAGAATATAACTGTCATGTGGAAGCTACAAAGTTCATGCAGGTATTGTCATACTGACCTGTGGGTAGTCAACATGTACATATGGGACTCCTACAAACACCAACATCCCCCGGCACATGCAACTACACCTGAAAGAGGAAGGCAGAACAGCAAGATCAACATGCTGTTAGTGTTGTTACACGTGATACATACTGTCAAATGTACAAAATGCATTCTAAAACTGCAATACATAGTATGTCTGCTGCCTGTCAACACTACTCAACAATATTAATCTGCAATTGTCTACCTAGTATGTTCATCCTGTGCATCAGACCATATGAACATGTCCCTGCACCGATGGTGTGGATGACAGGGATGTGGCACAGGCATCATCATATGCACAGGGTGATAATGTTTGCCAGAGTCCTAGGCTGTGCCATTGGATGACATCATGTGTGTGTGTTAGGGCCTGTGATATCATTGGGTGTGTATGGATGTTATGCTCGTGTGTGTTGAAGCGCCCTACATTTGTTTCCAGTGTGTGTGTATGCATGCATACAGGTCTGGCATGTGACTGGCCTACACAGGGGTAATATTGACAGCTGCAGACTGTACAAGGCAGGTTTCAAAGTTCACGGTGTCCAGCCATGGCCACATGAACTGCGCATGCCAAGGGTTGCATGGGCACTACCAGGCAGAGGTCCAGATTGGTACCGTCTGATGACACATGTCCACTGGAATTGTGTCCCTGTTGGGACCATCCAGACCATGTGCACATGGCCTGCTGTGTCCTGGTGTGGACTGCACAGCACCAGCTGCACTGCTGCTACTGACACTATGGGAGCGGGCATGTGCAGTAGCATGTTCACGTAGATCTTCAATAAGTGATGTAGCTGACCTACATCCACATGCTCGATGCCTCACTCCCACCAGATGTTCCAGCACAGACATTCCACGCTCTGGGATTGACATGCCACAGGCAAGGACTCCCACCATGTCACCCAATCATCTATCCAAAACATCTGCAAGATGATGGTGAGCATTTGCAAGTGCCTGGATGTTGTCGGTTAATGAACAGACAGCAGACCTTTGAAGCCTCAGACCTTCTCTGTTGTGCCATTCAGTACATGCCTGTGCCTCCATTACAGCCCAAAATATGCGTCTGGTGACTCCAGTTGATGTGCTTGGTCTCACAGGACCATTTTGGCCAGTGGTCCTCCTACAAGCAGCATTGGGCACATGCCTATATGGGAGATCACCAGTCTGTTGACTGGGATCATGGTGTGCAGGCACACCTTCCATAGTCACCACACTTCCCTGTTCCATGCTACCACCTGCCAACTGTCCTTCCTCTATGGTCAGTGGTGATGGGGTATGTGCAGGCAGAGGAACTGTGTGCGAGGGTGAGGGGAGACAGGTAGAATGGCACCAATGGCACAGATTCAGCCCCTGAAAACCTTGCCTTTGCCTCAGTCATACTATCATCATCACTGCTAGAGTCTGTGGGGACACTAACATCAGGTGGACTGCAAGAAGACAACGCACCTACATCAACACCTGTGAGGGGAAGGCAAGAACTGTACATTACATGTTATACCAGACACACACAGACAGGCAGACAGAGACACACACAGACAGACACACACAGACACACACAGACAGACACACACAGACACACACAGAGACATACACAGACAGACAGATACACAGACACACACACAGACACACACAGACAGACACAGACACACACAGACACACACACAGACACAGACACACACAGACAGACAGACACACACACAGACAGGAACACACAGAGACACACAGACACACACACAGACACACAGGCACACACACTGAGACACACACTGACACAGACACACACAGACACACACACTGACACACACAGACACACACTGACACACACTGACACACACTGACACACACAGACACACGCAGACACACACGCTACATGCAGGTGATATGGCAAATGGAATTCAGCTTAGACAATTATAGTTTCAGCTTAGGCAATTATAGTGGTAGTTATCATACATCCCTGAGTTGCATACAACAGTATGCATGTGTTATAGCAGACGGCATGCACCTTACATAATTATAGTGGTGGTAAGCATAAATACCTGTATTGCACCATTTGTGTTCGTGGTCTATGCCGCATACCTGCAACACAATGCATGCATTTTGCACCGTTGCATGCACTGCCATGGTGTGTGCAACATACAGCATGTTAACAGACCATCGCTGACCTCTGTACATCTGCCACTGATGTTTTGTGTTGGCCACCTCCCCATGTGTGAGGACATGAGCAGTAGGCTATGTCGACTGCATACTATGTTTGCCTGAGCCGTAGCTTGCATATCTCCCCCAAAGCAGTGCATGTCTGTCCAACATTAGTCCACCTACCCTTGAGCTGAGTGTAGACATTGTGCATGTGGCTGTACACACATGTTTGACATAGCTGTCCCTACTTTGCAATGGTGCCACATACCAGCACAGGTTTACAGTACACCTGCCTGCTGTGTGGAGTATGACCTTGCCAATCACAAATGGCATGTCTTCTGCTGACATGTTGAATGATATGCATACATGTGTAACACAATGGTGTCCTTTCAAATCTACAGTACGGTAATGGTGCCCCAATGCAAGGACGTGTTATACTAACAAGGGCCTTCAGCTGATGTAATGTTGTCTGTTCACCCTACAAATATGCAGGGACATACAGCACATTGAGCTGATGTGCATAACCATTGCAGGGCATCATGTGGCTTCACAATTGCTACACAGTGTGAGCTACTGACACAGTTCATAGCCATGACTATGTTCACATACAATACATATCTAATGTGGAATGTGACCCACGTCACTGAGGTGTATACACAATAAACCCTAATGTGGAATGTGTGACACAGGTCAAGAAGGGTATACAGATGACACCCCTGCACATCTGCAACCTTATTACTGATACCTGGAAACTATGCCCACACATGACTAATTTACAAGTACTCTATGTCCTACATGCCATCTGTGTACCTCACACACATGAGGAGCAGACATGACAGTGATGTCTGAACCCAGCAAGGTGAATGTACTGTATCTGTGGCTTGATGTGGATGTATGTGTATGTTGTGCAACATATGTATGTATTTGGATACTGTATAGGTGAATGCTTCCATGTCGTGACACACTCAAGATGTTCAAGACATGTTATGTGGTGGCTTTGTGTTATGCCTACATAAGCTGTGCACAGGCCTGTATGATGTTTAGGGTTTCACATCTGCAATATCACCATTACACAAAGACCATAGTTGTATTGTGTCGAGCCAATGTACAACAGGGTGTACACACATGCACATCACTTCTACTGTGTGTGTTGCTTCATGTCTCTGAACATCCTCCATGGCCATGTGTTCACATGTTCAGTCCAATGGTTGTGATGGCCATCTTATTTCACACGCCAGTATTATCCCATATGACATACACCCATAGATGTCATATGCTCCACTGAGGACAGGGTTATGCAGACAAAGGGTGGTATGTATGGGATGTAAGACATGTTTTGCAGTATAGTTGAGCAGTGTTGCAGTCAGCTCACTACATGTCATGAACATGTCTGATAGCACATGACATTGTGTGACATTCATAGCAAGGGTATACTCCACAAGGGTGTATCCTGTGGGCCGGGCATTCTCCAGCTCCAACACATTTAGAGTGTGTGCCCACATATGCTCTCTGTACAGTACTGTTCATATTCCCAACATGTGTAATGCTGATATGTAGTACCTGTCCCTACAGTGGAACACACCTCCACCATTGTATTGACTGTTGTCCACACATCTGGCAATGACAGTTTGGAAGGTTTAGTGTAGGTGTTTCATATAGTCTTCAATCTTTTCACATAGGTAAACAGTGTGATGCATTGCAGGTCTGACCAGTGTCCATTAACAGGACCACCATACATTATGTGTACGTGTGTTATGGCAGATAGCATGCAATTAATATGTTCCGTGGATTATCAAGCCTGGTAAATAATAACAATCTCACCTGACACAGGCTGCTCTCGTTGCAAAACGCCAGCAGTACCTAAACAGGAGTGTCACAGCAGTAAGATCATTATACACATCTGTGTGATAGCTACAGGGTGCAATGTCCATGTTAGCACATAAGCCATTACAATACACCATACTATGGAGTATGCACATCTGTGCATACACAGAGTAGCAGACTATAGTATGTGGCATGTGTGCATACATGCCTTGCATATGATGTTACCTTACATATTGTATAGTAACACATATAACTATGTGATATATAGTTGTGTTTTATGTGCAGTAGTGACTTTCCAGGCAACTCCAGGCTCGGTGGTTGAGCGACACCCACCTCCACAATACCAGCTAAAGCTTGTGGATGGAGGTCTGCAGGTGTCCCCAGGTTGGCCAGTAGCTCCTCGGTATGTGTGAGTGGGGGCTGGGTGAGTGACCCCCCACCTGTTGCACCTTGCTCCCTGGCAATTGCATTAGCACACTGTTTTGCCTGTCTTATCAGGTCAGTGCAGTGTCGGCACACCTGCTGATAGGTGCAATTGTGACCACCAACATCATTTACCCTCCTGCAGCGTTCCTCCCACAGGGCATCCTGCTGCTGTGCATCGTGTGGCACATGGCTGAAGATGTGTAGTTGTTGAGGAGGTATAGGATGAGGACCTCATTCTCCAAGCAGCTGTAAGCCGGCAGTCTGCTACTTGGCATACCTGGAAGACATAACGATGGAGACAGGTCACAGTAACTCACAGAGAAGTACAGCAGTACAGCTGAACATACATGTGTATCACATTTATTAAGATTACAAATACGTCTTTGTAAATCTACATGACACTAACACCACTGACATGTATAAGTCACACACATTTGACACCTACTGGTGATGTGATGTTATCACCATATATGTGTGTGTGTGTGTCACGTGATGACATTGCTCATACACCATGTGGATGTTGTCTTGACGTGGGCATGTCTGTTTGCCTGTAGTGGTGTCTTTACCTATCAGCACATGCCTGGATGTGTTCACATTAATGCAATTGACCTTCATGCTGTGTATATGTTACATATAGTCATACATAGCCATTAGGGACATGACCTGTGACCCTACAGACTTGCAAGCATGTATGTGTTTTGCCATATACATTTACATGACACTGTACAGCTGTGTAGCATCCTGCCATGTATTGCCTGTGTTGCACATGTGTAACACATGGGAAGATAGCTAGCCTGATTGTATTTGCAGGGTTGGATATCAACTATAGCATGTATGGTCATAGTGATCTAGTAGGCTATATGCCCTGGGCCATTTATGAACCTAGGCAGATAGGTTACCTAGCTGTAGGTAACAGACAGGTAAGTTTCCATGGCCAGTTCAAGGAGTGCCACAGAACTGATACACATGGTTCCTGATATATTTGGCATACGGTCATCACACCGTGTCACAGAGAGGAGCGATGTGCAGCTTCACTGGACAGCGATGCATAGTATGGCAAGAGTATGTTAAGTGTATGGGACAGAGATCTCTCAGCCATGTTGTGATCCTTGAACTAGAAAGGTGGTCCATGATGTATGTGCTTATTTGGGATCAGGATGTGTTAAGTGTAGCATGTCTATAACCTTTGGGTTGGATATGGCTTTATTCAGGGAAGGCTAAATGCTACATAGTGCAGCTTGGGTTTGTGAAGGGCAGTGTAGGCCATCTACACATGTGCAATAACCCTTAAAGGAAGTATGCGATCTATTATGGGTCACATAGCTTCATAGGTTCATACTAGGCTATCTGCCCTAGGGCATTTATAAGCCTAGCCAGAGTGTGTTTGGCTTTCACCACCCATTTTAAATTAATTTTGCTATGCCCTTTTTCGAGGTTAGTATACTTTGCCTCTGTCTAACAGTGACACAGAAGTGATAACCGGGGTAAACCTACGATCTCCCATTCACTCATCAAGATTCCTCTTAAAGAGAGTCAATGAGGGACTCTGCCTAACCTGGACTGGGATTTTATTCCAGAGTGAAGGGAGCCTCTGGGTTATGAATCTGTCCCTCCAGCATGTCCTATTTATTTCAGTGCTGAGGTTCAAGTCTCTCGAGCGTGTAGCTCGATGGGATTTGGATTTTCTGAGGTGCAGCATGTCCATTAACTCCGGGTTAGACAAGGCTTTATATGTCAGGCACAGATCGCCTCTGAGCAGGCGGTATGCCACTGAGTAGAGCTGGAGTTTCTTTAACCGGGCAGCATATGGCATCTGTTTGAGCCCTTTGATCCTCTTGGTGAGGTACTTTTGGGGTCTTTCCAGTTGCTGCAGGTGTCTGGTAAGGTACATCCCAAAAGGGGCATTGTACTCAATTACGGGCCTGATGAGGGATGAGTAAAGAGGCACGATGACCTCCCCTGATCTAGATGTGAATCCCTTCATGATTAGGTGGGCTATATAAAATGTTTTTCTAACCACTTTGGCCACGTGGTTGTCAAATGAGAGATTGCTATCAACTTGGGTCCCCAGGTCCCTAATTACTTCTTCTGTACTTAATGGATTACCACCTATGTGGTAATTTGTGGGCACTTTGTTTTTGCCAAAGGGGATGACTATACACTTTTTGGCATTTAGCTTGAGGCCATGGCTCTGGCACCATTTGTCTGTTTCTATGAAGCCCTTTTGGAGGATGCTTGTGTCAGCTGGAGAGTCGGTTATGGCGCCCAGTTTGTAGTCATCTGTGAACTTGGTCAGCCACAGTCCTTCCGTGTTGGCCTGTACCTCCGAGAAATATATACCAAACAAGAGAGGTCCAAGGACTGAGCCTTGTGGGACGCCACTTGTAACTGGTTTGGAGTCTGACGAGTTTGACATGGCTCCAGCAATTCTAACCATGTGGGTTCTGTCCTTGAGCCAGTTTGCAACCCATCTAGTGACATAGGGGTTTATATTTAAGCCGGTGAGCTTATCTATAATGCCCGAGTGGGGTATTGTATCGAAGGCTTTTGCGAGGTCCAGGTAGGCTGTGTGGACCACCTTCCCCTCGTCAATGGCCTTGGTGACTGTTTCAAAGAAATCGACCAGGTTTAAGAGGCAGAATCTGCCCTTAACAAAGCTGAACAGGGTAGGATCCAGTGTCTGTAGATCCCCAATATCTTTATTTATGAGGTCCACGATGATCCTTTCCATAGCTTTGCAGACCAAGCTAGTCAGGCTTATGGGGCGATAGTTTCCAGGATCCGTTGAGGCACCACCTTTGTGGAGAGGGACCACTATTGCTGTACGCCACTCTTTGGGTACATATCCTGTAGTAAGGCTGAGATTGAACAGTAGTTTTATGTTTGGGTTTAGCTCTTCTTGGAGTTCATGTAGGACACAGCCCGGGACACCATCTGGTCCCATTGATGCTGTGTTTTTTGCTTTGGAGAGGGTGGCTCTTACTTGAGCATCTGAGATGTCAGGGGGGCAGCACTCTGCTGGGATAGATATTTGCCCTTTTGGTGGGGAGGGGGGGAGAAGTCTGTGCTGAACCTGTCAGCTAGGATGTTAGCAATGTCTGTGGGTTCGGTGTATTTTTTTGTCATTTTGGACTAATTCTGAGCATATCTGGGAATTCCCATCCAGGTTCCTAACATAACTAAAGAAAGCCTTGTGATTGTCCTTAGTGTCCTGTGCAATATTTCTCTCGAAGATGGCCTTAGACGATTTTATGAGTGCCCATAGTTTTTTCTAATACTGATCAGAGATGCCTTCCCTTTTTGGGATTTTGCTCTATCATGTAGTAGCTTCCTCCTTCTATTGTATAGTTTGTTTATGGCTGGGGTCCACCAGACAGGATATCTGCCTTTGGAGGATTGGGTCATGGTTTTATTTGGGATTGCATGATCCATGTATTCCTGAAGGTGTTCATAGAATGCGTTTATAAAGGATTCTGTGGTCTGGGCCGTATTTTCCACAGGCCCACGGGCTTTGAAGGATTCCACCTCGGTTTTGAGGAGTGTGAAATTTGCTTTAGAGAAGTTTTTCACTGTGGTTTTCTGGGCAGGGGGTGGGGTCGGGATGTGAATATCCAGTGAGATTAGTTTATGGTCTGATCTTACTAGTGAGGGATACACTTCTGGTCTGGAGCATAGAGTCCCCATGTTGGTGATGATCAGGTCCAGTATGTTTTCCCCTCTTGTGGGAGTGGTAACAAGTTGTTCCATAGCATTTGAGTTTATAAATTCTAGGAACCTTTGGGCTAGGGTGTTGGAGCTAGAGTAATGCTCCCAGTCTGTTTGGGTAGTTGAAGTCGCCCAATATAATGGTGTTTGGAGAGACCTTCATATTTTCCAGTGTTCTCAGGAAGGCCGAGTGGGGTTCCTGGGTTTGGCAGGGTGGTCTGTAGCAGGCTATAAACTGGAAGGCAGTTTTACCCACTGTTAGTTGCACATGGATAGTCTCTGATGCTTCGTTCTGTGCCACCAACCTGGAGATGTGGGTATCTTTGACGAATATTGATACTCCCCCTCCTTTTGTGGTTCAGTCTAAGTTTTGGGGCCGAAAAGCATGGTATGAGGTATAACCAGGTAGTGCTGGGGTGCTCTCGGGAGCCTTGAACCAGGTTTCTGTTACTGCACAGATATCGATGTTCTCCATGCTAAGGAGAGTTTCGAGTGCATGCATCTTGAGGTTTAGACTTCTGGCGTTGAGTAGCATTATTCTTAATTTCTTATCCCTTGTGAAACCTATGGAGGTGGGTTTGTCTTTTGAGCCTTGCCTAAAAAAAGGCACTATGGGGGTAGCAATAGCTTTTGCCAATATCGAAACCCAGGGGTGACAGGTGCAAGCCATCCCTAGCAAAGCATCGTGGCTTGTCGAGCATGTCATCCCAGGCTGACAGGCATTGGATCCCCTTTGAATGACACCAATACTTAAGCCAATTGTTGAAATTGATCATCTTGTCTTCATATTTTGGCATAATTCTTGGTGAGGGTAATATGCTACACAAGGTCAGGGTCATACCGGCCTGGGTTACATGCTCAGAGAGCTCCTCTATGTCTCTTTTTCATGTAGTCCAGGGAGGTACGTCTCAGGTCATTCACACCAGCATGGACAATGACTGAGTCATATTTGTACTTGCCTTGGAGTAACCTGAGTGCTTGTGTTATGTGGCGGATCCTAGTGCCCAACAGGCAGCTCACCGTGACCTTCTCCTTGTTCAGCCTGGTGAGCGGGACATCAGTGTGCCTGATGATAGAGTCACCTATTACAAGTGTATCAGGTGTGTTGTTTAGCCTTAAGGGCTGTGACTGTTCGGCACACTGGCTTTGTGAGCTATGTCTTGCACGTGTTTTGTTTTGGGGTAGCGGTTGCTTGGGTGTCTGCTTTGGAGGTCTCTGCTGCTTAGGCAGATTTTTATTTAGAGCCTCCGAGTATGTTTTTGTAACCTATCTGCCTAGGTTCATAAATGGCCCATGGGTGTTGAGTATGGCTGAGCAGTTACCTCTATATTCCTGGATTGCACCCTGTCATGATATGACTACCTGTCTTTTGTGGTGATGTAACTATCAAAGGGAAGTACTGTCCAACTGCATCCCATACACACAGTTGCCATTATGTTGACCGCTGCTTAGGTGGTAGTTAATGGGTACAAGGTTTGTAACATAGGGGATGACAATGCAATACTTAGCTGTCAGATTGTGGCCATACATCACACACCACACATCTGACACACTAAGGCCCTTCTGTATGCTGAATGCAGCACACAATGAGTCAACTATTGCTCCTAGTTCATAGTCATTTGCAAACATCAATAGGCTGATGCCTTTTGTGTTAGTATGTGTGGTATAGATAAAAAAGACAGGGAGTGCCAGGAATGACCCCTGTATTACTGTGGCTGGCACTGGTTTGATGTGCGTGTATTCATCAGACACCTTCTGTAGTGTGAGTTCTGCCAGCAGTCCAGTTGCCAACCACTCCTGTGACATAGGAATATACACCGAGTTTATTGAGTGTAGCTGGAGCACAGTATGGGTGATGGTGTCCTATGACCTGGCAAGGTCATAATATGCAGTGTGAATCAACCCTACTGTCATCTACATGTGTACCGAGTACATCAATTACATTGACCATGGTTCATGGCCGTACAGATCAGACTCAGCAGGGTAGTTGTGCACTATGTCCCATTATCAATGGTGTCTCCGTCTTTGTAGGGTGTGATAACTGTTGCTGTGCACCATTCGGTGTGTACACAGCCTGACATGGAGATATGATTGAACATGATATGTATGTGGGTAGCTGAATGTTTTTACATTTGTGTAGTATACACCCTGGGATGTTGACAGGACCCATGAAAGCTGTATGTATGGCTTTAGAGAGTGCAGCTTGTACCTGCATAGTCATTAGTACAGGGGCCCTGTAGTGTACATGGATATATTACTATGTGTACCTGTTGGGGGTAGGGGAGGTGGGAGTGGGTTTAGATTCTTTGAGACCTTATCTGGATGAATGGGTGCTATTTCTGTAGGTGCAGTACTTCCCATGCCATAGTGCTGTGCACACTGCAGGTCTTGTCGTTGCCATTACGATTAATGACACAGCTATAGAATGCTCCGTGCTTGGCCTCATAATATGTGGCTGATTAGTTTCACAGTAGCTTTGCGTGGTTTTTAGGGTGTGTCTGCATCTTACTGAGGCTGACCAGGTATCACCTACACTCATGTGTGTTCACTCTTGCAACAGTTACTACCTTCTGTGATACAGTTTAAAGCATGGTACCACCAGTTTGTCTACTTGTTTGTGTTGGGTTGAATACTTGTTCCGTTTCAATGGCACAATCACTGCACATTTGTGACTGCTTAAGGTTCATTTGTGTAGGATTCAGCATTTGCACATGCATTGTCCATCTTCATGGGTGCCATGGCACTCACCACTCTGCTCTTAGGAAACATAACATTGGCACTGGATACTAACTATGTGTAACATACTGTTGGGCCCGTTTGTGTGACTACTGTGATCCAGGTCAGTGGGGTCGATGGAATCCAACATACATTGAGCGCAGGTGTTGGTACATGAGGAGTCTTCCCAGTTCATAATGGAATAGTTGAGAGTAGCCATTATTATGGTTCTGTCTCAGACCTAATTTTCCCCATTACAGCACATTATGACAGTTGAGAAGTCCGTGGCCTGGTGGGTGATCTGTCTCAAGGTGCATTTTGAATTCCACTTTGGCACAAAGGTAGTTGCTCAGCGTAATGCATCTGATGTTATTCAAGTGCAATTAGCGTGTGGGTGTACATATCCTTAAGGAATATGGACACACCTGCGGCCCATGTGTTCCAATAAAGGACAATGGGCAAGAGGTGAGGTATGTGTTATAATATGGTCATGCAGGTGTGCTCTTCGGAGCATTGAAACATGTCTCAGCCACTGCACAGATATGTTCTCCATGTTAGGGATTGACATATGTGTGTTTGTATAGTGTTTCTGACATGTATTATTGTGTAGCGAGACCCGCAGTTTATTGCTTGGCTGTGCCTGTAACAGCAGTAGACCCTCACTTGAACCGTGCATGATGAAGGCACTATAGGGGAAGCATGAGCCCTAGGCAGTATCCAGATTCTCAGGGGTGATAGGTGCAGGCCCTGTCTGGCAAAGCATCATGGTCTGTCAACCATGTTATCCCAGGATGACAGATACTGGATAGCCTGTGACATGCACCACTACACTAGACAATTGTGGAATATAATCCTTTTGTCCCTGTACTGCAGTATCATTCTGGCCAATGGCAGAATGCTACCCAGGCATTGGGACATACCTGCATGGGCTACAAGACCTGACAGTTCCTACATGTGTTTTCATGCAGTCCAGGCTACTGCATCACAGGTCCTGCACAACAACATGGAATATGCCAGAGCCATGTGTATAGTTCAAAAGGTGGTCTGAGTGTATGAGTATGTGGCTAATCATGGCAGACAGGCAGCTGACAGTATGTATGCCTTCGTATAGGTTGGTGTGTAACATAGTGCTAGAGTTTGCATTCACAAATGAGTACTGTTGGACATGTTTCCAGTCATGTGTTCAGTGGTGTGGCACAATTATGCAAACTATGTCATACAGTTTGTGTATTTCAGTGTCTGTCTCTTCCTGCTTGTGGGGTCACTTGTTTGGCCAGATACTTAGACGTGTCTGTGAATGTGTGTGATTTCCGGCAGTGTGTATGGGTGTCCTTACTGTGTTCTGGTAAGGGTATGTGTTGGTTGTGTTGATGAGCTGCATGTGTTAACCTACATCTCATGACTGTCCAGTCCAGTCATGGCTGTAGACTGGGCTGCCTTCCAGCTTACCCCTGTAGCTGCATCCTAAACAATGTGTGGGGCATGGTGTTAGGTGGGTCTGGCAGTGTACATGGCATAGATATTATATTCTCCCAGGATGGCCACATACACAAAGCTGACATTAGGAAACACCAGTAGCTGACTAGTGGACATGCCTGTATGAGCATTCAGTACTACAAGTACCAAGTACTGTATTTAGTTTATGTATTGCCTATGATGATGTTATAGATAGTGATGCTCACATGTAAATATTTGTGTTATGGATGTGACAACACTGGCTATTAGGGAAACATTGCAGCTACCTTTAGCAGCAATCCTCCTCTGAGGAGCACATGACATTCTATTAGTTGATTACAGATGATGCAAGTGTCTACAGGTCTGTTTCCTTCTCTGGGTATATACTCACATATCCACCAGGACCATGAGCTCTGTTGGGCACAGACACCCACTCTCCAAACAGAGTCATGTATCAATAGGCTCTGATGCCTCTATCAACATGATCAGGATATAATCAGATAGTGTGAGCCATCACCTATGATGCGGCCGTTACACATGGGCAGCTGTCTTCTACATCTTACACTCCTACAGCAGATGTTACACTGGAGTTAAAGATGATATGCAACCTGTTTTATTACCAGTGCTGTGCACTAGCTTACATACAGTATGTGCAGGCAGCTGTTAAGTTGGCAATGAGAGGTTGGGCTACACAAACCTAGTAGTTCAACCAGTGTGTCTGTACTCTAAATATCCACTCTATGTAGGTGTGCACATAGCCATTTTGCCCAGCCCAGTAACAAGGGTCACTACACATTTGCATAACATGTACACATGCACAGCTGTTATTGCTTGCAAATGATAGTAGAGAGGTGGATATTACATGTGGTATGTGCATGGATAGTTACCTGGCTCTTCCAATTGTCTTTGCTATCATGCTGCCAAACTGTCATATGAATACTAATGCTATTTATCCTGTCATTGAGTATTGTAATTACCAATAGACATAACTACTGTTTGCATAACATAACAGAACTGCTATGTAGAATAGAATAAAGATCTGCCTAGAATACTGTACATTACACAGTTATTGGCACAATATCCCACAATGCACACCATATTTGCACGGTAAGCCCACCTTTAAAATGTTCATCTTACTTATACACCCATACATATGTCAACTGTTACAATATAGCGACATATACTATCCCCTGTTATAGCACATACTTGTTGGACCAAGCCTGACACTGACAGTGGCTGGAAGCGAATTGGTGGGATCCATGCCCATATCATCCCTTGTGGTGTATGCAGAGTGTGCTATGTGACCTACAGCAGTACACACATAAAATACTACAAGCATTACTACTGCTCAACAATACATCACTACAAGAAAGCTATTTCCACTATATGCATTGATTACACTGCAATTCTTAAAGTACAGGTACTACATACACAGACATACTACATGTTATACATACCGTCTTAGTAATCGGAGGTGTTATTAACTAGTGTAATACTCATTTTCGGTTCATCTTTCAGTGTTTTGTACTCTCCTACAGATAGATACAGATGGTCTGAATGTGGGACAAGGCAACCTTTTATAGTTATAGATCAGTAACATGTGCTATCCCGATGACCCATTGGTGTTCCTAAGTAGCTAATTACATGCACATCAGCTGCGCTGCTACTGCCTTAGCCAATACCATGGCTACAGTGGAGTATAATTGAGTACTCCACTTGGGCATTGTCCCTTTACCTTACTTATGAGGAAGACAGCATGGAAGTTTTGGTTGGAATCTATTGCAACAGCTGTATGGAGACGAACAGTAATATATTGTGTGTAATGCCTAGAGGATTTGGTCTAAATGTGAGTACTGCCGTTATATTTCTGAACATTGCTACTTGTGCAGGGTTTGTCTGTACTTAATACTTCTGCATATGTTTCAGTCTGGCCAGGCTGTTTGACCAGCTCAAGGCTGCATAGCTATACATATAATGTTAGGGGGTTTACAGTGTGCTTTCCAGACATATTTAGTTTGGTGTTAAAGTGTATCATACTGTGCTAATAATCAGTACTCGGTAAAACTTCCTGGTGTACGAACCTTTCAGCCCCTCTGAAACAGGATTAGTTCATACAAACCCTGTTACATCAGTAGCTGTTCAATTGTAAAACGGCAACTATTTCACATAGGGCCATGTTAGTGTGTCTGTGTCCAGGTATGTTAAGGTTTCAGCAAATGTTATTGGTTATGGTATGACAGTATGTACTGACATAATTACTTCGGTTGTGGGGTAGATGTTGTTGGGTGCACATAGCACATGCAGGTGTGTTGGAACCCCTTTTATACAATGTCTATATGTGTGTGGGTGTTCTTTCCCTATGTGAACACCTATCCCTTAGTAGACTAATACTATGGTAATTGCAGGCTGATTCATTAAGGCACTATTAAATGCTTCCTGTATAGCATGCAGGTACTGTTAGTCCTTGAATCCTTTTGGCAATACATCGGAATGTAATAAAGTTTTGCAAAATGAAAGCTGTCTGTGTAATTCTGTCAAGGATATTTACAGTCATTGCAGTTGTGTTGGTGACTGTGTCCATAGAACATATTTGTAATAGTGTATTAGCATATACTCTTCATATGTTATGTTCATATTGTTTGGGGGGGGGTGGAATGTGTGATTGCTATGGTCCATGTTATACTCAGATATGACCACTTCAGATGCTGTCTACAGACATGTATGTATGTGTGTGTATACATATATACATATATATATATATATATATATATATATATATATATATATATATATATATACATAGACACATATATATATGTGTGTGTGTATATATATATATATATATATATATATATGTGTATATATATATATATATATATATATATATATATATATATATAGTGTGTGTGTGTGTGTGTGTGTGTGTGTGTGTGTGTATGTGTGTGTGTATCTATATATATATATATATATATATATATATATATATATATATATATATATATATAGTATATAGATATATACTTTATTGCATACGTTTATCTGTACCTCCATAGATGTGTAGATGTTTTTTAACCTATTTATATATCTACAAATATATGTAGATCTGTATATATCGACATGTCTCAATGTCTCTCTCTCTCTCTCTCTCTCTATATATATATATATGTATATATATCTATATATGAGCATACACCTTTAATTGGGTACATGGTGGGTTGTCCTATTTCAACATGTTCCTCCCTTTTGTGTTTTAACCTGTCTGCATCCACAACGGGGATAGGTACATCCCAGGTAGCTTAGTGTTAGGTTACTCTGAGGATGGTGTACATGGTTGCAGGTTCTACTTCTGGAAGTTGTTATTATTTTACCTCTCAGAGCAGGCACTGGTAGGGAAAGTGTGAATAATGCACATTTACGCGGTTGTGCACAGGTTTGCCCATGGTCTGAGCGACGTTGTGCAAAGGTCAAACGTGTGAAGCGCTTCTCTGTTTACCATGTTTCAGCACCGCTTACCATCGTGCAAACTTGTGGAAACCCACTTACAACCGCTTAAGAGTGCTTTAATCCACCTGCATCCAAAAGCCCTTATTCTGGGCCTCAAAATAACCTAACAGCCTTTGCAGGTCTTGAACCCAGTACCATGAACACCACAGTCTCTGACTTTACCAGTAAGGCATCTGAGATATGTACGAATGTTATGGTGTTTAGAATATACATTGTACTACAGACATTTCTCACTACAGAAAACAAATGTGACAGTTGGTGTACATATGTCTGATACATGTTAATGTTCATATGTTTGTGAAATTAGGTGTTGCAATGTGACATGACAGGGTGTATTATGAATGAGAAAGGTTCTTTAATTTGTGTCCTTTTTATATTGTCTCCATACTCCATGTATGCCCCTCCAGTTCACTTATTGGACATCCGACCCAGGCCCTCCTTGATGCATGATTGCATTACCCATCATTCCTCCCCCACCCCAATCTTCACATACACAACAACCACCCATTCTATGGTGAATTAGGTTAATATTAATTTTTATAATACCAGAGCTGCATGTGTTTTGTGTACACTCCAATTCCTTTGGAGTGCTTCTGTGTCACATAGTGTGTTTATAGATGTTTATATATATGGCTACTGATGTAACTGTATAATATATATATATATATATATATATATATATATATATATATATATATATATATATATATATATATATATATATATATGCAGACATCACTGACATATATATGTCTATATATATATATATATATATATATATATATATATATTTTTTTTTTTTTGTATTAGTTTGTAACAGTAATACATCTGTAGACTGGAATGTGTTGGTTCCCAAACTACAGTACATTACAATGTACTGTACATATGTACACAAACTGACTGTTCCATTTGTGATCATTACAGTGAAATGCATATGGTATAAGGTGTAGTCTCAAGATCATGAAACATGTGTACACCTCGGATGGCTTAGTGTTAAGTCCCATGACTATAGTGTGCATGGTCCAGGGTTTGACACCTGCGATGCTTTACAAATGATTTTTCTGCAGAATAAGGCTCATTTAAGCAGTTGTAAGCATGTTTAAAAGTGTTTGTGTGACATTATAGCAGCGGTTAAACACAGTTAAACTTTGTAACGTATAACCTGTGCGCGCAAACACGGCCACATCCACTAACTACTCTGGATATGTACATGTCAGTGACATAACATCTCACTATGTGCTGACATAACATTACATTCTCTGTTGACTGTACTCACCAGCACACATGGGTTTATATGGGAGTTTCGAATGTTTCTTATACAGACGATTACTACCTATATATGTAAGCTATGGTTAAGGTATACTTTTGCACATGATAAACATCCCTGCCTTTATCCGGATTGTAACCTCGAATGCAAAGATACTATGCGGATGCTGTAATCATTACTCTGTTGACATTAACGTTACTTCTGCCTATTTCCTGTTTAGATGATTTCTATGTGTAAGCTAGGCTAAGAAAAGGGTGGAGACCCCCAAACTCACTGACCTTCACGTACTGTTGAAATAACAACATATAACAAATGTACTGTGAGACGATACATTACATTCCTAACTACATTAGGCATAGCCCCTCACTGAAACACTTCAAGGGAAACATTGTTTTGTGAATGGGTAACAGACTATACACCCCTGGGATCATGTGTCCCAGAACCATACAGCCAGGTGGTGGGGGAGCCTGTCCAGTTTGATAGCTACAAGACCTGTTGGGGGAGATGAATGGTGTTGAATTGCCACATTAACATGCCCTCTTTAGATCACTAAGTGCCCCTATCACCCACCACAACCCCAGTCTTCAACACCTTCCAGCAAGTCTGCCTGGAATTGCTTCATTGGCTATGTTTGGCAGAGGCTCAGTTACTTCATCAATGGTGCGGGGAAGATCAACACACTGTAGCTAAGCTTCTAATTGCCCTTGGGCAGATAGGTAGTAGGCTATCTGTGAACCTCTAATGCAGGCCATCACAGCCATAATCTGAGACTAAACAGACCTTCAGATCACAATATACAGTGAGAATTTACCATGTAGTCAGGAAGCAGTTGAGTACAGCAAGAACATACAGAACACTAATACTTAGTCACTCCAAAAGCCTATCTTGGAAGCTAGAAGACTTGTATAAGTTTAAGGCTTTCTAATGCTTACCAGTAGGTTACCTACAGGGGAAATGAAAAACAAGCACAGATGGGGAACATGTATGCAATGATACCATACCGGCCTACGTGTCAGCCTTAGGCTTTGGAATACTGGCCAAGGCTACTGGCACCCCCATGGTGCCATATTTAGGAGAGTCTCGAAGGTGAATACCAGCTCCATCAACAGCACATTAGAGATTCGATAAGGATTATGCTACTCAACGCTAGGGGTTGTGATCACAACATGCATGTACTCACAGCACTCCTCAGGATGGACAACATCAGCATCTGTGCATTAACTGAAATCTGTGTTAAGGCTCCTGAGAGCACACCAGCACTACCAGACCCATACCACACATTTCAGCCACAGAACATGGATTGACAGACATGGAGGGGCTGTATCCATATTCATCAGGGATACCTACACCTCCAGGTTAGTGGGGCAGCATGATACCTCTGTGATCATCCATGGGCAGCTAACATCAGCCACAGCTGCAATGCGGAATGTGGCCTGCTACGGATCACCCTCCATGACCCAGGACCTCCACTCCACCTACCTGGAGACAGTGGAGAACATGACAGTCCTAACACACACCCTGGCATTGGTCGATGTCAACTACCATACCATTAACTGGGAAACGTTCTCCGGTAATCACTTCCAGGCCCAACGCTTCCTGGAATGTATCACCTCTTATGCCCTGTATTAGGTGATTACCTCCCTAATGTGGGGTGGAAACTACTAGATGTGGTCATCACCAACATGGGCAACAGGTGCACCACAGCAGAGGTTAACTGGTCATTGGTTAGATCTGACCATGAACTATTCACTGTTTCCATACCCTAGCATCTCCCCCATCCATGGATACCACAGTGTATACCTTTCCTACAGCTAAATTTACACTACTAGTGACAGGGATGGGGGGTTTCATAGCCCCCACGCTAAGGGGGAAACACTGCTCAAGATACAGACAGATTTACAAATGCAGTCTATAAGCACCTACATGGATGCATGGATCATGCCATCACTGGTAAACCAAGACTCACACCTCCTAGACTAGGACATCGGTCTGGTGGACCTCTGCAATAAACAGGTTATACTATAGAAGTAGGACAGTGTTCCAGACACACAGCAAATTCCACAAAGGGCAGACATCTGTGACCACTATTAGTATGATACGTAGGTCCCTCATGACATCATCCAAGGCTAACATTTGCAGGAGAATACGCAAGGATTCAAAAGATAACTACAAAGCCTTCTTTGGCTATGTCAAGGATCTACGTGGTGACACACAGATTTGCACCGTGCCGGTGAAATATAACGCAACATATGCTGACCTTACTTATATCGCCAACATCCTTGCAGATACATTTGATGCATACTTCACCCCCTAAAGAGCCCACAACACTACCCGAAAGGTACAGTATCCCAGCCATCAGAGACACACAGGTGGAAATGGCCCTCTCTAACAACAGAACACAGAGTCAATGGAGGCAGATGTTGACCCAGACTGCATCTTGCAAACTGTACAAGACAACCTGCCCCCCATCTAATTAAGCATTCCTACCTCAGCCTCTCCACAGGCTACATGCCCAAACAATGGCGCATGGCAACGGTTATTCCACTCCATCAAGGTGGAATCACAACTGACCATGGTAACTACCACCCCATAAGCTTGAATAGCCTGGTCTGCATTGGTATGGTTTGTATCTTCATGACACTCGTTAACAGTGGCATTGGTAACCTCCGAACACATGACCCAACCCAGGTCAGCTTGGTTGAGTGCAGTTCATGCCTACTGAACCTGTTTGACATCTTACATACAGTCACCAAGATGTTAGATGATGGGGGAGGTGGTTCACACATACTACTTGGACCTCACCAAGGCTTTTGACACCATGCCCTACTCAGGTATTATTGATAAACACACCAGCCTGTACATACACCCATACATCACAGGTTGGGTTGCCAATGGGCTTACACACAGAACCCACATGGTATGACTAGTGGTCTCCAGGTCCAACTCTCGAATGGTCATGACTGGTGTCCCACAGAACTCAGTCCTGGGAGCCCTACTGTTTGGCATATACATCTCAGATGTACAGGCAAACACAGGTGGACTACGGCAGACCATGTTTGGCAATGACTGCAAACTGGGAGGCATGATTGATTGTCCAGCTGACAAGGACATCCCTCAAGAGGCCTCACAGAGAACATCACAGGGTGCCAACGACACAGCCTCCAGCCAAGTGCCACTAACTGCATGGTCATTCCATTATGGAATTGGCACCCACATATTAACACATGAGCGGCAGCCACTTTAATACAGACGAGGTAATGGGGTATCTGGGGACTAAGGTGGATAGTGATCTCCCCTTTGACAATCATATCTCCACAGTAGTTAGGACATCCTTCTATGTAGGCCATCTGATTACTAAAGGATTCCCATCTAGACATACTGGGGTTATAGTGCCCCTTTACTCATCACTCATCAGTCCCATCATAGAATATAATAACCCATGTGGGATGTACCTCAGATAACACATTCAACAGCTGGGTGGTCCACGAATGTACCTCACCAAGGGGAATACTGGTCTCCAACATATGGCCTATGAAGCCAGACTGCATAAACTCTTGCTTTACTCATTGGCATCTCATTTACCCAGAGATGATCTCCGCTGGCCAACACAGCCATGTCAAACTCAGGCTTGATGGATATGCTCCACCTATGGGAATCCATGTTACAGTGAACCACACAATGTAGTGAGCTGACCTTGCCACAACAATAACTGGAAGATGCTGGAGGGACAGCTTCCTGTCACAGACACTCCCCATACTTTGGAACAACATCCCTAACTACATTATACAGAGCCCCGCACTAACACTCTGCAAGAAAAACCTTGAAGGGTGGATGGGGAACAGTAGATCCACCCCAGGGATCCCACCATTGGCTCTGCTCCACAGAGGGACAGTTAAAGAATCAATGGGGTGGCAAAAGCTGACACATTTTGGCTGGCCTTATGAATGGCCTCTTTCAGTTGGCCAAATACCTACCTATGAATCTATATATACAGTATCTGCATATGCTGATAGCTTAATTTACTGTTCAGGTGTTGACTTACCTTGTGCCAATGGCTGTTGTGTGTGCAATAGTTGAAGGCTGCCTATGTTGGATGCACACAGTAGACTGCCTATACATGACAATTTACAGATAGTCTTGTGTGTGTGCCATCCATTTTTACTGTGTGTGCAGGTGGAGAAAGATGTAGTCCCTAGGTGCCTACACTGTCAGTGTGTGTGCTATACATTCCCTCTTTGCCAAGGCTTGGGCATACTGGGCATGCCTCCGTCTGCCTACTGGGGCTGGCTCAGGGTGTTCATGGTCTGATTACCTCTGTGCCTGCGGGGCCCTTGGCAATGGTGGTGGGCTGTGAGGGCCTTCACCATTCTGTTCCTGCTGCAGCTGTTTCTGCAGGACCATATTGTGTAGCATGGCACACACTATGAAGATGTGGGCACATGTGCCTGGAGAGTACTGCAAGGCTCCACCAGATATGTCCAAGCAACGGAACCATGATTTCAGCATCCCAAACACATGGTCAATGATGATTCTGGTTTGTGCGTGTGCCTCATTATGGCATTCCTGCATGGGTGTGTGTGCATTTCTGATGGGAGTCATCATCCATGGTTCCAGTGCATAGCCAGCATCCCCCACCAAGTGGCCATTTAGGATGTCCCCCCTGGAAAATAACTGATACAGCTGTGAGGCATGCCAGATGTGGGATTCATGATAGCTTCCAGGGCTGCCAGCACACTCATCCATGATAATGCCCTGGGCATTGCACACAAACTGGCAGTTGATGGAGGGGGTATCCCTTGTGGTTTTTGTAGCTCCTACCCTGCTCACTGGGTGGTGACTTGATGTGTATGTGCATCTAGTCCATTGCACTCAGTACCTTAAAATATTCTGCCACACAGTGGAAGAGACGCATATTGCTGGCCAACTCCTACTGCATTCCAGGGAAGTATATATGCTCATTGGCATGTGGTAACATGGCATCCAGGAACTGGTGTAGTACCCTGGATGATGATGCCTGTGAGATCCCCATGATATCCCCAGTTGGTCTTTGAAAGGTACCTGTAGTTAGTATTCTCAGGCTTACACATACCTTCGTATCCACTGGGATGGGTTCCCCTCTGATTGTTCTGGCTCTGAGGCATGGCCGGCACAGCTCCACAAGTTACTATAGGGTGTCCTTGTCCACCCTGTATGCTCTACTATCTCCTGATCATGTAGCCCCTGGTAGGTTACCCTGGGTCTGAACACTCTCCTCCTCCTCTGGTGCCTGCAGTGGTTGTGTGCATCATCCTCCACACCACCTTCAGTCTCCAACACATGCTTGTCAATCAAAGCTATGGCAGCCCCTAACATGTACATAATAAAAGTTCCCCGTCTGTATACACCATTGGTGCAGAGTGTATGGGAATACACAAATGTGTGTGAGGTGCTTTCACACTTTATAGTATTTTGCTATGGATGCTGCTGATGTAAGTGGGTGTGTATGAGCAATTCCAGCTGCTGCGTGTCTTAATTATGGGTTTTGCAATGAGTACTGCAAGTGTGGGGCCTTTACTGTGGAGATCTACTTGCCTGCCTTGATTAATCTGTTGCCCTTTAATTCGCTTTTAGACCTGGATCCCCTCCCATTATCAAGCATGCATCCACCTGCCGTCTTTCTTGTTTTGTATTTTCTCTACCCAGTCATGGCGAAATGTGCCTTGTAGCCAATATACTGCATATCGGCTTTGTTCTGTTTTGACACTTTGTTGCTTTCTTTGCAGTACAGCCCCTCCCCTTCCCTGTTCTGCAAGTAGCTGCTTGCAGCCTTGTTAGCTGTTGTCAATGGCCCACTGTAGGCTCCTAGGTGTTAATTAGTCATTTGTACTCCAATTTCACTGCTGCAGCATTTCCTTATTTCTTTCCTATATCCTTCCTGTTTCAGCTGCAGTGCATTCCTTTCCTATATCCATCCTGTTTTAGCTGCAGTGCGCTCCGCGCATACCCATTTACCGGGTTTATGCGCGTTTTTATCTCCATTCACATGCATACTCGGTTACCTTGTGTACTCCTAGCTAAGCATAGCTATGGGAAATTTGACACACCCCTATCCTGCAGCTTTGCCTAGCTAGGGGCAGACTGGTTTAGCAATGCTCCAATGTGCTTACAGCAATGGCAACACACCCCTCTCTTGATGTCATCTTTATCTCAAGGGCTCACCTTGGTGTTATAACGCTATGCTGTGAGGTGCATCCTTACACCAGAGGGAATCTGCAATTCCTTATTACTCCTCTCATTTGCATGGCATTGCCTACTAATTCCTAGCTACTGCTCATAACACTGTCATTGCCCCTTAGCAACCCTTGCGCCATGAGTATGGTGTAGCATGCCTGCCATTGGCAATTATGGGAAAATGAAGAAAAAAACAAAATCCAGCGAAACCAAACTCAACCAACAAACAACACTGGTGCACCAGAAAAAACAACCTAAGGAAATAACGTAAAATAGTTTATTCCATGTTTTTGTCCAATAGACTTCATCAGAATTGAAAATCTAAAAAAACACAAGCATTTATACTATTGCTGTTCATTAACAACCAATTAACAAATCAATTATTCAATTAATTATCTAAATAATTAAAGTATTTAAAACTAATAAAAATCTTATAAATCTGTTACTTTAATATAAATATTAATGCTTTTTATACTTTCAATTTATTATTGACCAAAAAACATTTATTAGTATAAATGCTAGTGTTTTTGTAGATTTTTTTATTCTGATGAAGTCTATTGGACGAAAACGTTGAATAAACTATTTTACATTATTTCCTTGGCTCTTTTTTCTGGTGCACCAGTGTTGTTTTTTGGTTGAGTTTGGTTTTCGCTGGATTTTGGGTTTTTTCTTCAGTTATTGGTAATATTTACCCATGGCCGATGCTTCGGAAGACGAGCTACTCGATTTGAGTTTTTATCCTGTCCTGACAGCCAAGATTCTGTTCTGGAGGATGTAGTAGCTGTGTTGGGAGAACTACAGAATTCACTTATTTCCTTGACTAAAAGACTTACTAAGAGAAAAGTGAGAACTGAAGGTAATGTCTCTAATAAAGAGGCTAGAAAAAAATTCATTTCTGTTATGAATAAGCTACAGCCAAAGAAGAACACTGCTAAGGTTAACATTTATAAGGATGTAGCTTCAGTTCCCAATGGGACCAGTAATCCCTTTGTAAATTCAGCTAAACAAGGGGGTGATATCGGTCTGAATAACAATTTAACTAACCAGTTTTTTGAGCTAGAGAAAGGTCTCAAAAAATATTGGGCCCTTTTGGTGGAAAATAAATATTTTGAACATTGCATTCAGTGTAACATTGTGTTGAAGGGGCTTAGGTTTTTTAAAGTCCCTACTGGTGTTTACAAAGAAGATCCATTTTTTCAAGAACTGGTTACATTTTTTAATGCTGCTGGCTTGGATTTTCTCAAATTATTAATTAAAAGAAAGAGTGATTCTATAACAGCATTAAAGTCTAATTTGGAAGAGATTGATAAGAATATAAAAGAACAATTAAACAAGATGGTAATGACAACTATCATAAAGTGTTTGACACAGTAGAAAAGTATGAAAAGATGGTCATAGACAGAAACATTAGTAAAATAGAGAGAGATCTGAAAGACTATAAAGCTGGGACTGCTTATTTTATCAGTGTGGATAATAAGGAACGGAGATTGGGTGTATCATCTCTTCAAACGAGTTCTTCTAGTTCAGAAACAAATGTAACGGGCCCTTTAACTGCAGGTGATAAAGGGGCTAACAGCGTAGAATGATGTTCTGATGTCACGCACGAGCAGTTGAGAAAGCCCAGTGCCAACATGGGAAGCAAGGAATCTAGCAGTTCTTCGGGACAATTTATTGCTAGTTCCAGTTCAAAAAACTCCAGGGTGAGACCCAACGGGACACAGTCGAGACAGAATCGAGGCAGGAGCCATTTTTGGAAGAAGAACTAACTTTGGCTCTGATTTTTTCAGTGAGTTCAGAAATCAAACTGTACAATTTAACTGACACTGTTTTAATGGACACACAAGAGTGTGTTTTAAAATTAGGTTTAAATTATATACCTAGTAAATGAGCAGCTGCGGCTAATACTTTATTAGAATTGAAAAAGTACATCAGGAAGCTGAATTTGAGGTATATAATGAAAGATGTTAATGTAAAAACAATGAATTATCTGCATAAACCTTCAGTATATAACCCTTGCTTGCATTCCCCGCTAAAGGTGTTTAATAGCTTTTGTGAGAGGTAGTTAGGTCCATTTTAAACAGAAAACCAAAACAAAACTTTTTTAATTTAACCAACGAAGAAAGGAGAGTTTTTTTGAACTTAGAAATGTTGATGAATTACGTTTTATGATGGTGGATAAAGGGGGCGGTTTAGTTATTATGCGATCCATGGATTACAATGTGGCTATGGAAAGTTTATTAAGTAATGATAGTGAATATTGTGAAGTAACTTATAATATCATTGAAAGAAGTTCTAAATATATACAATACTGTTTATATGACCTTCTAATGAATTGTAACATGTCTATGGATTTATATAATTTTCTTTTAATAGATGAACCTAAAGTGGGTATATTATTTGGTATACCCAAAATTCATAAAGATATAGCCAACCCACCTTTCCAACCAATAGTGTCAGCTTCAGGTAGTTCTACTGAAGCAATTTCTTTGTTTTTGGATTCTGTCTTAAATCCGTTGGTTCAAAGTTTACTTTCTTTTGTAAAAGATTCTTGGTCTTTTCTTGATATGGTAACAAAATTTGTAATAATATTGTATTATCAAATTTTGATTGTAATGAACTAACCATGTTAACAGTGGATGTTACTTCCTTATATACTTCCATTTCCCAAATTGAGGGTGTGGAGTTTGTAGGTAATTTTTTATATTAGTACATGACCTGGAGTGATTCCACTATCAAATTATATCTAGGTTTGTTACAGTTACTATTGGAAAATAATTATTTTATATTCAATAAAAAAATACTACAAACAATTAAAGGGAGTAGCAATGGGGGCTACAATAGTGCCGGCTTTTGCTGGTTTGGTTATGGGATGATGGGAGAAAGACATCCTACCAACCCTAAACTTTTTTTCAAAGGTTATATTTTATTACAGATTTATTGATGATCTTTTTTCATTATGAAATGTGTAGATATTTTGTCAAGCAATTTTTTGGAAGAAATTAATGGTAGTTGTAATTTTTTTAATTTCACTATCGGTGAAACAGGAAATAGAGTTTGTTTTCTTGATGTGGAACTAATTTGGAATGCAATGGAAATTAAGTTTTCTAGTAAAATTTATTGGAAGAAAACATATGCAAATAATTACTTACATTTTCAAAGCAATCATCTGAATTTTATGAAAACAAATATTCTGAAGGGCCAATATATAAGAGAGAGAAGATAGAAGTGAGAACTGAAGGTAGTGTCTCTAATAAAGAGGCTAGAAAAAAAATAATTTCTGTTATGAATAAGCTACAGCCAAAGAAGAACATTGTTAAGGTTAACATTTATAAGGATGTAGCTTCAGTTCTCAATGGGACCAGTAATCCCTTTATAAATTCAGCTACACAAGGGGGTGATATCGGTCTGAATAACAATTTAACTAACCAATTTTTTGAGCTAGAGAAAGGGCTCAAAAAATATCGGGCCCTTTTGGTGGAAAATAAATATTTTGAACATTGCATTCAATGTAACATTGTGCCGAAGGGGCTTAGGTTTTTTAAAGTCCCTAATGGTGTTTACAAAGAGGATCCGTTTTTTCAAGAACTGATTACGTTTTTTTAATGCTGCTGGCTTGGATTTTTTTCAAATAATTAATTAAAAGAAATAGTGATTCTATAACAGCATTAAAGTCCAATTTGGAAGAGATTGATAAGAATATAAAAGAACAATTAAATAATGAACAAGACGGTAATGACAACTAACATAAAGTGTCTGATACAGTAGAAAAGTATGAAAAGCTGGTCATAGACAGAAAAATTAATAAACTAGAGAGAGATCTGAAAGACTATAAAGCTGGGACTGTTTATTTTATCAGTGTGAATAATAAGGAATGGAGATTGGGTGTATCATCTCTTCAAACGAGTTCTTCTAGTTCAGAAAGAAATGTAACGGGCCCTTTAAATGCAGGTGATAAAGGGGCTAACAGCGTAGAACGACGTTCTGATGTCACGCACGAGCAGTTGAGAAAGCCTAGTGCCAACATGGGAAGCAAGGAATCTAGCAGTTCTTTGGGACAATTTATTGCGAGTTCCAGTTAAAAAAACTCCAGGGTGAGACCCAACAGGACACAGTCGAGACAGAATTGAGGCAGCAGCTGTTTTCGGAAGAAGAACTAACTTTGGCTCTGATTTTTTCAGTGAGTTCAGAAATCAAACTGTACAATTTAATTGACACTGTTTTAATGGACACACAAGAGCGTGTCTTAAAATTATGTTTGAATTATACACCTAGTAAACGAGCAGTTGTGGCTAAAACTTTATTAGAATTGAAAAAGTACAAGAAGCTGAATTTGAGGTATATAATGAAAGATGTTAATGTAAAAACAATGAATTATCTGCATAAACCTTCAGTATATAACCCTTGCTTGCATTCCACGCTAAAGGTGTTTAATAGCTTTGGTGAGAGGTAGTTAGGTCCATTTTCAACAGCAAACCAAAACAAAAGTTTTTTTAATTTAAACAACAAAGAAAGGAGAGTTTTGTTTGAACTTAGAAATGTTGATGAATTACATTTTATGAAGGTGAATAAAGGGGGCGGGTTGGTTATTATGCGATCCATGGATTAGAATGTGGCTATGGAAAATTTATTAAGTAATGATAGTGAATATTGTGAAGTAACTTATAATATCATTGAAAGAAGTTATAAATATATACAATTCTGTTTATATGACCTTCTAATGAGTGGTGACATGTCTATGGATTTATATACTTTTCTTTTAATAGATGAACCTAAAGTGGGTATACTATTTGGTATACCCCAAATTCATAAAGATATAGCCAACCCACCTTTCCAACCAATAGTGTCAGCTTCAGGTAGTTCTACCAAAGCAATGTCTTTGTTTTTGGATTCTGTCTTAAATCCATTGGTTCAAAGTTTACCTTCTTTTGTACAAGATTCTTGGTCTTTTCTTGATATGGTAAGATAATTTTCTAATAATATTGAATTATCAAAGTTTGATTGTAATGAACTTACCATGTTAACAGTGGATGTTACTTCCTTATATACTTCCATTCCCCAAATTGAGGGTGTGGAGTTTGTAGGTAATTTTTTATATAAGTACACGACCTGGAGTGATTCCACTATCAAATTATATCTAGGTTTGTTAGAGTTACTACTGGAAAATAATTATTTTATTTTACAATAAAAAATACTACAAACAATTAAAGGGAGTAGCAATGGGGGCTACAGTAGTGCCGGCTTTTGCTGGTTTGGTTATGGGATGGTGGGAAAAAGACATCCTACCAACCCTAAACTTTTTTCCAAAGGTTATATTTTATTGCAGATTTATTGACAATCTTTTTTCATTATGAAAGGTGTAGATATTTCGTCAAGCAATTTTTTGGAAGAAATTAATGGTAGTTGTAATTTTTTGAATTTCATTATCGGTGAAACAGGAAATAAGAGTTTGTTTTCTTGATGTGGAACTAATTTGGAATGCAATGGAAATTAAGTTTTCTAGTAAAATTTATAGGAAGAAAACATATGTAAATAATTACTTACATCTTCAAAGCAATCATCCGAATTTTATGAAAACAAATATTCCGAAGGGCCAATATATAAGAGCTTTTAGGATGGTTAGCAATGAAACTGACTTTAATACAGAGATGGAATTTATTACCAAGCTGTTTATTAATAGAGGATATCCCATTAAGCTATTAAATGAAATACCTTCTAATATTAAGATAAGAAGGAATATTGATTTTCCGCCTATTTTAGTCAATGGATTAATTGTTACTAAGCCACATATTGTTGAGAAGTCTTCTGAGAGTTTGCCTAGATGTGCCATAGAGATGTCTGTAGATAGTGAAAATATTATGTTTGCTATACAGAATAATTGGAAAATAATAAAGGGTAATAATGATTTGAGTGTAGTGTTAGGTGATGCACCTAAGTTTCTTTACAAAAAGAATCAAACCATTAAAAATATTCTTCAGCATGACAAAACTTTAATACTACCTCCAGTTACAAACAAAATCAAAGGGTTGTTTAAGTGTTATAGCTGTAGTGCCTGTAGATATATTTTGGAGGGACCTTATATCAACTTATAGCATTATTACAAAACTATAAGTATTGATGGCAGATACAATTGTTTGAATAACAATATTGTATACGTTGCTTTATGTTCAGGCTGCTCTGCTTATTATGTAGGTATGACTACAAGAAGCCTTAGCAAATGTATAAAGGAACATTGTTATGCTATAAAGACTAGAGATATAAATAATGCCCTTTACAGGCACTCAGAGAAATGTACTTCATACAAAAAAAATTATGTTTTCGATTTTAGAACATGTTAAAAGTGATTTAAGAGGAGGTAGTATGAAAAACAAGGTGGAAAGAAAGGAAACTTTGCGGCAACTAAGGCTATGAGTGGATGTTCCCCCAGGCCTGAATGATGTAATTAATCTTAAATGTTTTTTGGTCAATAATAAATTGAAAGTATAAAAAATGTTAATATTTATATTAAAGTTACAGATTTATAAGATTTTAATTGGTTTTAAATGTTTTAATTATTTAGATAATTAATTGAATAATTGATATGGTAATTGCTTGTTAATGAGCAGCAATAGTATAAATGCTTGTGTTTTTGTAGATTTTTTATTCTGATGAAGTCTATTGGACGAAAACATTGAATAAGCTATTTTACTTTATTTCCTTGGCTCGTTTTTTTCTGGTGCATCCGTGTTGTTTGTTTATTATGGGGAAATCGTGATATGTGTTTCATTGCAGTTTTATTCTATATTTTTATATATTCCTTGCGATCCCTTTTGCGAACCGCTGCCCTACGCTTCCATGTCGCGATAGTGCGACTATATATTTTAAATGTTAACTTTATATTTTGTACATGTTTTTTATGCCAATGGCTATATATTTAGCCATTGGCATATATTAACAATATAATACATGTGTTTGGTTGGCTGTCATGGCTCCGATTTTATGTTTGCAAAAATATAAACAGTTTTCTACAGTTTACATTTCTGCATGCTTATACTACGCCTGCACCACTTCCTGAATCACTACATATCTTCATTTGCATGCTACACTGCTGCACATGGGGTAATTAGCATACAAGGCTCAGGAGTTGTGTGGGCATAGTGTACGCAGGTAGTGCACGTGGGAACACCTCATTCCTGAATTTCGCTGCGGCCATCTTTGGTGTTAGAACGCTGACACTACACCGACACTATGCAGCCCAGTCTACAGCCATGACTGGACTGGACAGTCATGAGGTGCAGGTCAACACATGCATTTCATCATCACAACCAACACATACCCTTACCAGAACACAGTAAGGACACACACACACACACTACCAGAAATCACACACATTCACAGACACTTCTAAGTATCTGGCCAAACAAGTGACCTCCCAAGCTGGAAGAGAGACAACGAAATACACAAACAGTATGACATAGTTTGCATAATTGTGCCACACCACAGAACACGTAGCTGGAATCATGCCCAACAGTACTCATTTGTAAATGCAAAATCTAGCACTATGTTACACACCAACTTATACAAGGGCATACATACTGTCAGCTGCCTGTCTGCCATGATTAGCTATATACCCATACACTCAGACCACCTTTTGAACTATAAACATGGCTCTGGCATATTCCATGTTGCTGTGCAGGACCTGTAATGCAGTAGCCTGGACTGCATGGAGACACATGTAGGAACTGTCATGTCTTGTAGTCCATGCAGGTATGTCCCAAGGCCTGGGTAGCATTCTGCCATTGGCCAGAATGATACTGCAGTACAGGGACAAAAGGATTCTATTCCACAATTGTCTAGTGTAGTGGTGCAAGTCAAAAGGTATCCAGTGTCTGTCTGCCTGGATAACATGGTTGACAGACCATGATGCTTTGCCAGGCAGGGCTTGCACCTGTCACCCCTGGGAATCTGGATACTGCCTAGGGCTCATGCTTCCCCTATAGTGCCTTCATCATGCACAGTTCAAGTGAAGGTCGACTGCTGTTACAGGGACAGCAGTCGACCTTCACTTGAACTGTGCATGATGAAGGCACAGTTCAAGTGAAGGTCGACTGCTGTTACAGGGACAGCCAAGCAATAAACTGCGGGTCTTGCTACACAATGATACATATCAGAAACACTATATGGACACACATATGTCAATCCCTAACATGGAGAACATATCTGTGCAGTGGCTGAGACATGTTTCAATGCTCCAGGGAGCACACCTGCATGACCATTTTATAACACATACCTCATCTTTTGCCCATTATTCTTTATTGGAACACACGGGCCGCAGGTGTGTTCATATTTGTGAAAGATATGTACACCCCCATACTAGTTTCACTTGCATAACTTCAGATGCATTATGATGAGCAACTACCTTTGTGCCAAAGTGGAATTCAAATTGCATCTTATAACAGATCACCCACCATGCAGCGGATTTCCCAACTGTCATAATGTGCTGTAATGGGAAAATTAGGTCTGAGACAGAAAACCATAATAATGGCTATTCTCAACTATTCCGTTATGAACTGGGAAGACTCCTCATGTACCAACACCTGCGCTCAATGCATGTTGAATTCCATCAACCCCAATGACCTGGATCACAGTAGTCACACAAACAGGGTTAACAGTATGCTACACATAGTCAGTCTCCAATGCCAATGTTATGTTTCCTAAGAGCAAAGTGGTGACTGTGATGGCATCCATGCAGATGGACAATGCATGTGCAGATGCTGAATCCTACATAAATGAACATTAAGCAGTCACATACGTGCAGTGTTTGTGCCATTGAAACAGAACGAGGATTCAACCAAACACAAACAAGAAGGCAAACTGGTGGTACCATGCTTTAAACTGTACCAGAGAAGGTAGTAACTGTTGCAAGAGTGAACACAATGAGTGTAGGTGATCCCTAGTCAGCCTCAGTAAGATGCAGATACACCATATAAAACCACACAAAGCTACTGTGAATCTAATCAGCCACATATTATGAGGCCAAGTGCAGAGCATTCTATAGCTGTGTCATTAATCATAATGGCAATGACAAGACCTGCCATACTGCACAGTACTATGGCATTGGAAGTACTGCACGTACAGAAATAGCACCTGTTCATCCAGATAGGGTATTAGAGAACCTAAATCCACCCCCCCCCCAACAGGTACACTTAGTAATATATCCATGTACACTACAGGTCCCCTGTAATAACAACTATGCAGGTACAAGCTGCACTCTCTAAAGCCATACATACAGCTTTCATGGGACCTGTCAACATCCCAGGGTGTATCCTACACAAATGTAAGAACAATCAGCTATCCACATACACATCATGTTCAATCATAGTTCCATGTCAGGCTGTGTACACACCAAATTGTGCACAGCAACAGTTGTCACACCCCACAAAGGGGAAGACACCATTCATAATGGGAAATAGTGCACAACTACCCTGTTGAGTCTGGTTTATAAGGCCATGATCCATGGTCAACATATTTGATGTACTCATTACAGATGTAGATGACAGTAGGGTTGATTCACACTGCATATCATGACCTTGACAGGTCGTAGGACACCATCACCCATACTGTGTTCCAGCTACATTCAGTAAACTAAGTGTATATTCCTATGTCATAGGAGTGGTTGGCAACTGGACTGCTGGTAGAGCCAACACTACAGAAAGTGTCTGACTAATACACGCACATCAAACCAGTGCCAGCCACAGTAATACAGGGTTCATTCCTAGTACTTCTCCTCTTTGTTATCTATACCATGCAGACTAACACAGAAGGCATCAGCCTATTGATGTTTGCAAATGACTATAAACTAGGAGCAATAGTGGACTCAATGTGTGCTGCGTTCAACATACAGAAGGGCCTTTGTGTGTCAGATGTGTGGTGTGTGACGTATGGCCACAATCCGACAACTAAGTATTGCATTGTCATCCCCTATGTTAAAAACCCTGTACCCATGAACTACCACCTAGGCAGCGGTCAACATAATGGCAACTGTGTGTGTATGGGATGCAGCTGAACAGTAGTCTTTCCTTTGATAGTTACTTCACCACACCAGTCAGGTAGTCGTATGTGGCACGCCTAATCATGACAAGGTGTCATCCAGGAATATAGATAATTGCTCAGCCATACTCAACACCCATGTGACCCATAATAGATCACATATTTCCTTTAAGGGTTATTCCCCATGTGTAGATGGTCTACACTACTCTTCCCAATCCCTAGCTGCACTATGTAGCATGCAGCCTACCCTGAATAAAGCCATGTCCAACACAGAGGTGTTGGACATGCTACACTTAACACATCCTGATCCCAAATAAACACATATTTCATGGACATCCATCTTTCTAGTACAAGGATCATAACATGCCTGACAGATCTCTGTCCCATACACTTAACATACTCTTGCCATACAATGCATCCCTGTCCAGTGAAGCTGCACATCGCCCCGCTCTGTGACATGGTGTGATGACCGCATGCCAAATATATCAGTAACCCTGTGGATCAGTTCTGTGGCACTGCTTGAACTTGCCACTGAAACTTACCTGTCTATTGCCTACAGCTAGGTAACCTGTCTGCCTAGGCTCATAAATGGCCCAGGGCATATAGCCTTCTAGATCACTATGACCATACATGCTATAGTTGATATCCAACCTTGCAATTACCATCAGGCTAGCTATTGTCCCATGTGTTACACATGTGCAACACAGGCAATACATGACAGGATGCTACACAGCTGTACAGTGCCATGTAGATGTATATTGCAAAACACATACATGCTTGCAAGTCTGCAGGGTCACAGGTCATGTCCCTAATGGCTATGTATGACTATATATGTGACATATACTCAGCATTAAGGTCGATTGCATTAATATGAACACATCCAGGCATGTGCTGATAGGTAAAGACACTAGTACAAGCAAACAGACATGCCCACGTCAAGACAACATCCACATGGAGTATGAGCAATGTCATTACATGACACACTCATCTATGGTGATAACATCACATCACCAGTAAGTGTCAAATGTGTGTGACTTATACATGTCAGTGGTGTTAGTGTCATGTGGATTTGCAAAGACTTATTTGTAATCTTAATAAATGTGATACACTGGTATGTTCAGCTGTACTTCTGTGCTTCACTGTGAGTTAATGTGACCTGTCAACATCATAATGTCTTCCAGGTATGCCACGTAGCAGGCTGCCAGCATACACCCACTTGGAGGATGAGGTACTCGTCCCATACCTCCTCGACAGCCATACAACACTCTTCAGCCATGTGCCACAGGATGCACAGCAGTGGGATGCCCAGTGAGAGGATCTCCACAGGAGGGTAAATGATGTTGGTGGTCACAGTCGCACCTATCAGCAGGTGCACTGACACTGAACTGACCTCATAAGATGGGCAAAACAGCATGCTAATGCAATTGCCAGGGAACAAGGTGCAATAGGTGGGGGGGTGCTCACCCAGCCCCAACTCACACGTATTGAGGAGCTACTGGCCAACCTGGGGACACCTGCAGACCTCCATCCACAAGCTTTAGCTGGTATTTTGGAGGTGAGTGTCTCTCAACCACCGAGCCTAGAGTTGCCCGGTAAGTCAGTACTGCACATATAACACAATTATATTTCACATAGTTACATGTGTTACTGTACAATATGTAATGTAACATCATACGCAAGACATGTATGCACACATGCCACATACTATAGTCTGCTACTCTATGTATGCACAGATGTGCATACTCATTAGTATAGTGTATTGTACTGGCGTATATGCTAACATAGACATTGCACCCTGTAGCTATCACACAGGTGTGGATAATGATCTTACTGCTGTGACACTCCTGTTTAGGTACCTCTGGCATTTTGCAGCAACAGCAGCCTGCGTCAGGTGAGATTGTTATTATTTACCAGGCTTGATAATGCATAGATCATATTAATTGCATGCTATCTGCCATAACACACGTACACATAATGTATGGTGGTCCTGTTAATAGACACCGGTCAGACCTGCAATGCATCACAGTGGTTACCCATGTGAAACAATTGAAGACTATATGAAACACCTACACTAAACCTTCCAAACTGTCATTGCCAGATATCTGGACAACAGTGAATACAATGGTGGAGGTGTGTTTCACTGTAGGGATAGGTACTACATATCAACATTACACATGTTGGGAATACAAACAGTACTGTACTGAGAGCATATGTGTGCACACACTCTAAATGTGTTGGAGCTGGAGTATGACCAGCCCACAGGATACACCCTTGTGGATTATACCCTTGCTATGAATGTCACACAATCTCATGTGCTATCTGACATGTCCATGACATGTAGTGGGCTGACTGCAACACTGCTCAATTATCCTGCAAAACATGATGTCTCACATACATACCACCCTTTGACTGCATAACCCTGTCCTCAGTGGAGCATATGACATCTATGGGTGTATGTCATATGGGATAACACTTACATGTGAAATAAGATGGCCACCACAACCATTGGACAGAACATGTGTACACATGGCCATGGAGGATGGCCAGAGACATGAAGCAACACACATAGTAGAAGTGATGTATATGTGTGTACACCCTGTTGTACATTGGCTTGACACAATACAACTATGGCCTTTGTATAATGGTGATATTGCAGATGTGAAACACTAAACATCATACAGGCCTGTGCACAGCTTGTGTAGGCATAACATGAAACCACCACATAACATGGCTTGAACATCTTGAGTGTGTCACGACATGAAAGCATTCACCTATACAGTATCCAAATAAATACATGTGTTGCACACCATGCACATACAACCACAACAGGCCACAGATACAGTACATTCATCTTGCTGGTGTCAGACATCACTGTCATGCCTGCTCCTCATGTGTGTGAGGTACACAGATGGCATGTGGGACATAGAGTACTGCTAAGTTAGCCATGTGTGGGCATAGTTCCCAGGCATCAGTAATATGGTTGCAGATGTGCAGGGTTGTCATCTGTATACCCCTCTGTGACCTGTGTCACACATTCCACATTAGGGTTTAGTGTATATACACCTCAGTGATGTGGGTCACACTCCACATTAGATATGCATTGTATGTGAACAAAGTCATGGCTATGAACTGTGTCAGTAGCTCACACTGTAGAGCAATTGTGAAGTCACATGATGCCCTGCAATGGCTATGCACATCAGCTCAATGTGCAGTATGTCATTGCATATTTGTAGGGCAAACAGACAACATTGCGTCAGCTGAAGGTCCATGTTAGTATAACATGTCCCTGCATTGGGACACCATTACCGTATTCTAGATTGGAAAGGACACCATTGTGTTACACATGTATGCATGTCATTCAACACGTCAGCAGAAGACATGTCATACTACATGTGATTGGCAAGGTCATACGCCACACATCAGGCCGGTGTACTGTAAACCTGTGCTGGTTTGTGGCACCATTGCAAAGTAGGGACAGCCATGTCAAACATGTGTGTACAGCCACATGCACAATGCCTGTAGACTCAGCTCAGGGGTAGGCAGAATAATGAATGTTGAACAGACATGCACTGCTTTGGGGGAGATATGCAAGCTAGGGCTCAGGCAAACATAGTCTGCAGTTGACATACCCTTCTGCTCATTTCCTCACACATAGGGGTGGTGGCCAACACAAAGCATCAGTGGCAGATGTACAAAGGTCAGTGATGGTCTGTTAACACGTGGTGTATGTTGCACACACCGTGGCAGTGTGGTGCAATGGTGCAAACTGCATGCATTGTATTGCAGGTATGGGGCATAGGCTACTAACACAAATTGTGCAATAAAGGTATGTATGCTAACCACCACTATAATTGTGTAAGGTACCTGCCATCTGTTATAACACATGCATGCTGTTGTGTGCAACTCAGGGATGTATGATAACTACCACTATAATTGTCTAAGCTGAATGCCATCTGCCATATCACCTGCATGTAGAGTGTGTCTGCATGTGTCTGTGTGTGTCAGAGTGTGTCAGTGTGTGTGTGTGTGTGTGTGTGTGTGTGTGTGTGTGTGTGTGTGTGTGTGTGTGTGTGTGTGTGTGTTTGTCTGTGTGTCTCTGTGTGTGTGTGTGTGTGTGTGTGTGTGTGTGTGTGTGTGTGTGTGTGTGTGTGTGTGTGTGTGTGTGTGTCTGTGTCTGGTATAACTTGTAATGTACAGTTCTTGCCTTCCCCTCACAGGTGTTGATGTAGGTGCATTGCCCTCCTGCGATCCACCTGATGTTAGTGTCCCCACAGACTCTAGCAGTGATGATGATAGTATGACTGAGGCACAGGCAGGTTTGTCAGGGGCTGAATCTGTGCCACTGGTTGACTTTCCACCTGTATCCCCCTCATCCTCGCACACAGTTCCCCTGACTACACATACCCCATCACCACCAGCCATTGAGAAAGGACAGTTGGCGGGTGGTAGCATGGAACAGGGAAGTGTGGAGACTATTGAAAGTGTGCCTGCACACCATGATCCCAGTCAACTGACTGGTGATGTCCCACACAGGAATGTGCCCAGCGCTGCTCGTAGGAGGACCACTGGCCAACATGCCCCTGTGAGACAAAGCACATCAGCTGGAGTCACCAGACGCATGTTTCAGGCTGTAATGGAGGCACAGGCACATGCTGAATGGTACAACAGAGATGGTCTGAGGCTTCAGAGAGCTGCTGCCTGTTCATTAACAGACAACATCCAGGCACTTACAAATGCTTACGATCATCTTGCAGATGTTTTGGATAGACGACTGGGTGACATAGTGGGAGTCCTTCACTGTGGCATGTCAATCCTCAAGCGTGGAATGTTTGTGCTGGAACATCTGGTGGGATTGAGGCATCGGGCACATGGACGTAGGCCAGTTACATCACCTGTTGAAGGTCTACGTGAACATGCTACTGCATATGCCTGCTCCCATAGTGGCAGTAGCAGCAGCAGTGCAGCTGGTGCTGTGCATTCCACACCAGGACACAGCAGGCCACATGCACATGGTCCTGGACGGTCCCATCAGGGACATGATTCCAGTGGACATGTGTCATCAGACAGTACCCAATCTGGACCTCTGCCTGGTAGTTCCCGTGCAACCCCTGGAAGGTGCAGGTCATGTGGCCGTGGCTGGACACCGTGAACTGTGATACCTGCCTTGTACAGTCTGCAGCTGTCAATAATACCCCTGTGTAGGCCAGCCACATGCCAGACCTCTGTGCACACACACACACACACACACACACACACACACACACACACACACACACACACCGGAAACAATTGTTGGGCACCTCAATCCACACACGCATAACATCCACACACGCCCAGTGATATCACAGGCCCTAAAACACACACATGATGTCATCCAATGGCACAGCCTAGGCCTCTGGCAAACATTATCACCCTGTGCATATGATGATGCCTGTGCCACATCCCTGTCATCCACACCATCGGTGCAGGGACATGCTCATATGGTCTGATGCACAGGGTGAACATACCAGGTAGACAATTGTAGATTAATATTGTTAAGTAGTGTTGACAGGCAGCCGACATACCATGTATTACAGTTTTAGAATGCATTTTGTACGTTTGACAGTATGTATCATGTGTAACAACACTAACAGCATGTTGATCTTTACGTTCTGCCTTCCTCTTTCAGGTGTAGTTGCATGTGCCATGGGATGTCGGTGTTTGAGGTTAGTGTCCCATATGTACATGTTGACTACTCACAGGTCTGTATGACAATACCTGCATGCACTTTGTAGCTTCCACATCACAGTTATAATCTCCCATGTTTCAATTATGTTTACTGTTTTAATGTTCCAAGAGTGTGTAGTAAGCTACTGTGTTCAGAGCCGTCACATCCTTAGTGGGTGACATCACAGGTATAGTTACATGGAGCAGGGAGGAGGTAAAAGAGTGGTATGGCAGATGACAAGGGTAAAGGCAAGTGGAAATACTGGCTTCTCATTGGGAAGCAGTAATAACCACTGCCATGACAGCATGCAAATACAGACACACCCACACACTCAGGGATTCACAGACACAGTAACACACACACACACACACACACACACACACACACACACACACACACACACACACACACACACACACACACACACACAGTTACTAGTGTTCATATGAGAACCCCTGCCTATGTGCATATCGTCATTATAGTACTACGCAATTACAAGACACGCCACAGAGATTACACATGTACAGGTAATCGGAATGGCCTAAGATCGAGGACATCAACAGGGATACTACAGTGCAGTGAGTATATGTGGGGAGGGGGGTTCATCAGTAGGCTATGAAACAGCAGGCCACACCCCAGGGTATACATGTTAACAGGCAGTTAGAATGCCCATCTAAGATTGATGATATCAGCAGGGATACTAGATTGCATTGAGTGGATGGGGGTAGGGGGCATTAACATTTCGCTATGGTAAAATACAGCCTCACTCCAGGGACCGGACAGCCATACACATGGACAGCCATGTACACACACACACACACACACACACACACACACACACACACACACACACACACACACACACACACACACACACACACACACACACACACACACACACACACACACACACACACACACACACACACTGTGGCATTCACAAAGATATACACCTATGTCACACACATACAGACACTTGACATGTGTGAGGTTCAACCACCTGCCTATGCCTTTCCTTCTACACTTCCTTCTGTACTGATGTCAACAACAGTGTTCAGGAGAGTGAAAATATGTGGGATGTATTCCCAGCTATACGTGACATATCTGGACACACACACACACACACACACACACACACACACACACACACACACACACACACACACACACACACACGTGCCAGTACTGTGAATCAAATACCTGCCTATCTCATGATAGGTATTACATAAGTAAAGCACTATCGTATTTGCTATAAAGCTTACTGACTCTTTCCTTTGCCAACTGTGCTGATATATGCAAAATATATGCACAGGGGAAGTATTACTGTTACAGGTGTCAAGAGGTTTGCTTTCAGTGTCACCCTTACTGCATTTTACATTGTCTGTCTTCCACTTCAATTAACAAAACCTGACCTTAGCAGTTACACAGGTTATTGTAGGAATGGTTGTAACACACCAGTGAACTTTCCTCAGTAATAATTCATCTGCAAAGTAAGCCCCACCACTTAGTAGTCATGTCCAAACATCTATCCATACCTCATGTATGGCTTACAGTACTTAGAGCATATTACCATATACAGTTGGCAATGTTGAGGCTGTATTGCAACAGCAGGATGTACTAAAACAACAGTCTCCTTCAAACATCAGACACTGCACACACATGGAATCTACACAAACATCAATACATGTACACATATGCGGTCTACATCAGCAAGTGCACTAGCAGGTCAAGAGGATACATTCCACACCTTCCCCACACCATGTGTGAAACATAGCCACGCATTACATCATAATGGATGTTGTATTCATGTACTGGTAGGACACAACCACCTTCACTGAGTAGCCAAGTATACATATATGACAACAACACATATCAATAAGACACACACTGCATTATTCCATGTCATGCTCCTACAAACTGTTACTTGACAGTGCCATGGTGAAGCCAGGGCACTGTAATGGTCAACAGTGAGCTCATCATATTTACCACACACACCTCATGTTTAGTGGAAGAGTGCCAGCAATGTGCTCTGTTAGGCTGAGCAGTACACTCATTCAAGCATGTGCAAGGTCTGTGGCTTGTTAACATATCACCCCAGCACGTACTGGCTATTGTGGTACTAAGGCAAATGTCCTGACAGCACACAGCATGAATGGCTTGCAATTGTTGACATGGGGTATATGTAGGATTCGTGGCCACACATGGTTGTACATGTCATGAACATATCACCTGTGACTACTCAGGAACATACAGAGCAGAGCTGGATTTCCCTGAGTCTGTCAATACAGGCCTTGTGTAGGTCCTATGATCCTGTTATTTGGGTCTGTTTGTAGGCATTGCATTAGGTGGACATATCTAATGACATACATGCCACATGGGGTGTTGTATGATATGATAGGTGTCATGGTGATCAATAGAGAGGGAATATTACCTCTGTTAACATAGATATCAAACCTTATGTACTGTTAGCATGCTATCTGCCATGTGCATGTGTATAATGACTGTAGCCACCTGTATGTAGAAAGGATAACAAAAGCTATGGTAATGTCATCTATGTTGTATGAGTGTGGGATGTACATATCCAGGGCAGGTACATTTAGGTCATATCCAACCATGAGGTGTTGTTTACTGGTGTACAGCAACAGTTGACTGAGTTAATGCTGACAACATCCGAGGTACCCTGGTATGTTTACAACTGAGCTGGTTACAAATAGTGGTATTATTGCATTGCATAACACATTATGCAGCTGTGTCTGTACATGGGTACTTTGCACAGTTGATTTAGGCCTAGGTACAGTCCACCAATCAAAGGTTATCTGGTGGTCTACCATACTTAGAGGTTCATAGGTTGATACTAGGCTTTCTGTCCTAGGGCATTTATAAGTCTAGCCAGAATGTGTTTGGCTTTCGCCACCCTTTTAGATTAGTTGACTGTGCCTCTGTATAGTAGGTCATAGAAGTTAGCCCTTTTAAGGTTAGTTTACTGTGCCTCTGTCAAGCAGGGACACATAAGAGATCCCAGGGGTAAACTTACAATCTCCCATCCACTCATCAAGATTTCTCTTGAAGAGGGTCAGTGAGGGGCTCAACCTAACATGGGTTGCGATTTTGTTCCAGAGTGAGGGGAGCCTCTGGGATATGAATCTGTCCCTCCAGCATGTCCTATTGACTTCTGTGCTGAGGTTTAAGTCCCTGGAGCATGTAGCTCTAAGGGATTTGGATTTCCTGAGGTGGAGCATGTCCATTAATTCTGGGTTGGACATGGCTTTATACGTCAAGCATTGATCGCCTCTGAGTAGGCGGTAAGTAACTGAGTAGAGCTGGAGTTTCTTTAACCGAACTGCATAGGGCATCTGTTTGAGTCACTTGATCCTCTTGGTGAGGTACTTCTGGGGTTTTTCCAGTTGCTGCAGGTGTCGGGTAAGGTACATCCCAAATGGGGCATTGTATTCAATTATGGGCCTGATGAGTGATGAGTAGAGAGGCACAATGACATCTCTTGATCTAGATGTGAACCCTTTCGTGATAAGGTGGCTATATAGAAGGTCTTTCTAACCACTTTGGCAACATGATTGTCAAAGGAGAGATTACTATCTACGTGGGTCCCCAAATTCCTAATTACTTCTTCCGTACTTAATGGATTACCACCTATGTGGTAATTTGTGGGCACATTGTTTTTCCCAAAGGGGATGACTATGCACTTTTTGGCATTTAGCTTCAGGCCATGGCTCTGGCACCAGTTATCCGTCTCTGTGAGACCCTTTTGGAGGATGCTTGTGTCAGCCGGAGAGTTGATTATGGCACCCAGTTTGCAGTCATCTGTGAACTTGGTCAGCCATAGTCCTCCCGTCTTAGCCTGTATCTCAGAGAAATATATACCGAACAGGAGAGGTCACAGGAGTGAGCCTTGTGGGATGCCACTTGTAACTGGTTTAGAGTCTGACATGGCACCTGCAATTCTGACCATGTGAGTTCTATCCCTGAGCCAGTTTGCAACCCATCTTGTGACATAGAGGTTGATATTTAGGCTGGTGATCTTATTTATGATGCCCAAGTGGGGTATTGTGTCGAAGGCTTTTGCGAGGTCCAGGTAGGCTGTGTGGACTACCTTCCCTTCATCTATGGCCTTGGTAACTGTTTCAAAGAAGTCGACCAGGTTCAAGAGGCAAGATCTGCCCTTAACAAAGCCTTATTGGGTAAGATCCAGTGTCTGGAGGTTCCCAATGTCTTTGTTTATGAGTTCCATGATGATGCACTCCATAGCTTTGCAGAACAGACTAGTCAGACTTATAGGGCAATAGTTTCCGGGGTCCATTGTGGCACCACCTTTGTGGAGCAGGACCACTTTTGCTGTACGCCATTCCTTGGGTACATATCCTGTAGTAAGGCTGAGATTAAACAGTGACATTATGTGAGGGTTCAGTTCTTCTTGGAGCTAATGTAGGACGCAGCCCGGGACACCGTCTGGTCCCATTGATGCTGTGTTTTTTTGCTTTGGAGAGGGCAGCTCTCACCTGTGCATCTGTGATGTCAGGGAGGCTACATTCTGTTGGGATAGACATTTGCTCCTTTGGGGGGGAAGGGGGGGGAGTTTGCACTGAACCTGTCTGCCAGGATGTTGGCAATGTCTGTGGGTTCAGTGTATTTATTGTCATTTTGCACTAACTCAGAGCATATCTGGGAGTTTCCACCCAGATTCCTGGCATAACTAAAGAAGACCTTGTGATTATCTTTAGCATCTTGTGCAATTTTTCTTTCGAAGCTGGCCTTAGATGATTTTATGAGGGAACATAATTTCTTGCTAGTACTGATCAGAGATGCCTTCCCTTTTTGGGATTTTGCTCTATCATGTAGTAGCTTCCTCTTTCTGTTGTATAACTTATTTATGGCCAGGGTCCACCAGACAGGTCTCCTGCCTTTGGAGGAGTGAGTCTTGGTTTTATTTGGGATAGCACGATCCATGCATTCCTGTAGGTGTCCATAGAATGCGTTTGAAAAGGATTCTGCGGTTTGGGCAGTATTTTCCATTGGCCCGGGGGCTTTGAAGGATTCCACCTCAGTTTTGAGCAGTGTGAAGTTTGCTTTTGAGAAATTCTTCACCGTGGTTTCCTTGCCTGGGAGTGGGGATGGGATATGGATGTCCAATGAGATTAATTTATGGTCTGATCTTACCAATGAGGGGTATACCTCTGGTGTGGAACATAGAGTCCCCATGTTGGTGATGACCAGGTCCAATATGTTTTCCCCTCTTGTGGAAGTGGTGACCAGTTGTTCCATAGCATTTGAGTTTATAATTTCTAGGAATTGTTGGGCGAGGGTGTTGGGGCTTGAGTAGTTTTCCCAGTCAGTATTTGGGTAGTTGAAGTCACCCAATATTACGGTGTTTGGAGAGACCTTCATATTCTCCAGTGTTCTCAGGAAAGCTGTGTGGGTTCCTGAGGTTGGGAGGGTGGTCTGTACCAGGCTACAAACTGAAAAGCAATTTTGCCCACTGTTAGTTGCACATGGATGGTCTCCGATGGTTCGTGCAGTGCCACTAACCTGGAGGTGTGGGTATCTTTGATGAATATGGATACTCCCCCTCCTTTTGTGGTTCGGTCCGAGTTTTGGAGCCGAAAAACATGGTATGAAGTATAACCTGGTAGTGCTGGGGTGCTCTCTGGAGCCTTGAACCAGGTTTCTGTTACTGCACAGATATCAATATTCTCCATACTGAGGAGAGCCTAGAGTGTGTGCATCTTGACGTTTAGACTTCTGGCATTGAGCAGCATTACCCTTAGTTTTTTTTTCCTTGTGTTGTCTACGGAGGTGGGTTTGTCTTTTGAGCCTTGCCTAAAAAAGGCAATATGGGGGTGGCAAGAGCCTTAGCCAGTATTCGAAAGCCCAGGGGTGACAGGTGCAAGCCGTCCCTAACGAAGCAATGTGGCTTGTCGAGCATGTCGTTCCAGGCTGACAGACACTGGATCCCCTTTGAATGACACCAATACTTTAGCCAATTGTTAAAATTGATCATTTTGTCTTTATACTGTGGCATCATTCTTGGTGAGGGCAAGATGCTACTCAAGGTCAGGGTCATACCGGCCTGGGCTACATGATCAGAAAGCTCCTCTATGTCTCTTTTCATGTAGTCCAGGGAGGTACGTCTCAGGTCATTCACACCAGCATGGACAATGATGGAGTCGTATTTGTACTTGCTTTGGAGTGATCTGAGTGCTTGTGTTATGTGGCGGATCCTGGCACCCAACAGGCAGCTTACATTGACCTTCTCCTTGTTCAGTCTGGTGAGTGGGACGTCAGTGTGTTTGACAATAGAGTCACCTATTACAAGTGTATTAGGTGTGTTGTTTAGCCTTAAGGGCTGTGACTGTGTGGCACACTGACTTTGTGAACTATGTGATACGTGGGTATTGTTGTGGGTTAGCGGTTGCTTGGATGTCTGCTTTGGAGGTCTCTGCTGCTTTGGCAGATTTTTATTTAGAGCCTCCGAGTATGTTTTTGTGTGTTTATGTGTTTGGTTTACTGATGCAATAGGTCTATGTGAGACTGGAATTGTGGTGTATGTGGTTACCTTCTTCTCCTGACTGACTGTGCCAGTACTGGGTTGAGAGAGCTCAGCCTCCAGTTTGGCTATATAGTTGCATCTCTCACATATATTTGAGCTTGTTGGGAGGAGGAGAGGGTGGTCTGTGTACATAAGGCACTTGTAGCTTTGCCTCAAGATTCCCAGATTCACCAGCTGGACTGGAGAGTAAACCCAAAACTGACTTTTGGACATGACAGAATAGCATAAGGAACTGCTTTTTTGACTGCTCAGAAAGGACCAATACGGAGCCAAGTACTTATAAGGAGTATAAGAGGGTGTAGTGCTTTAGTTTATTAGTGTTTACATATAAGATTACTTATAAGAGCAAGTGCAGGGCTTTAGATGATAATAGAGTGCTTACTTTGAGATTTAGAACAGTTCTAAGGGAAAAAGTGAAGAGCAGACTTTGTGGAGCCGGGAATAGTTTAAACCTGTTTAAGCGGCGCTGCCCGATGCTGTGCTATGTGCAAAATCACGCAAAACCACGCTAAAGCGGGTTTTAAAGCAGGGGACTTGAAAGAGCTAGGAATTAGCCCAAAACGGCCAATAAACAACCAGTTACTGGGCTGAGACCACTCCTCCAGGGACAGATAGGCTGCTCAAAGTTCCCCACTCTCACTGGTGAACAGATAAGCTTCATCCTATCCAAGTAAGGATATGGGCAACACAGGAACTTGTACTAAAGCCCAGAATATAGCAAAACCTGAATTCAAGACTATTCTAGCTCAGAAAAGGTGGGAAACAAGGATATATGTCATACCACATATGGATATGTGTTGGTAGTCTGGGTAGAAGGTGGTGGATGTATATGAGGATACAACCTCGAATGCAGTGTTTGCCACTGTCACCTGTACCTGACTCATCTTTGATGAGTTATGTCGGAGTAGTGGTCTTTACATGTGAGTAGCCTATATGAATATGTGGACACCACCACCTGGAATGGTCCATACCACTGTTATGGCCCACATGTCTGGATCTGAGTTCTATGGTGGTAGTGCAATTGTGCACTACAGAGCCTTCAGCCAGGTGTTCCTCACTGCACAGATGTCAGTATTCCTCATTGTAGGTTCTACATTGAGCAAATGGATTACTAAAGCCACACATCTAGCACTAGTTAGCATAAACATCCAATGCAATTGTCTTGTAGGTGTCAGGGTGTTATTTCTGTGTGTAGGACATTTGTCTTGGAATGCGGCTCTATGGGTAAATGCGACCTAAGTGTTATCCACACAAACGTGAAACATGTATGCATGTGCTCTGTGTCGAAGGCTTGTCGTTCAGTCATAACAGCCCTGAATGACAGACACTGGACAACCTTACAATAACAGCAGGACATTGGCTCATTGCTTTGGTCTAGCAGTTGCCACTCATACCATGACATCACTGCAAGTGGCAGTAATGTTCTTGGCAGCAAATGCCTCATGTAAGGTGACGGACAGCAGCAGAAATTGTGTGTATGACCAATGTGAGATATACTTAGGGTAGCAGTCCTGCTAATAATGACAACTATTAACACAGCTGGGAGAGGTCATCTTGACACCTGCACCTCAGTACCATTACACAGTGTGGCTCACACATTATGCTTGCACATGCCACTGTTCCACGTATAATGCCACTGTCCACAACCTGCTATCAATGTATGCCTTTTAGGGCAGCAAGATGTGTGACACATGCTGTAAGTAGCATCCGCCTGTGTGTCCCAGCTAACCTATTGTCTGTCACGTCCACACATGCATGATTGTGTATACTTAACATATATATGTCAGTACGTCATGTACATGTATGCATGTGTATCACACAGCACGGACACAGATATATCATTTACGGGCCATATACACGTATCCGGTAGTAAACCAGTATGATGTGCATATATACTGACAGGTAAGATGTACATAGCTGTACACCTGTGTCTTTACAATAGGAGTCCATTACAACATGTTCTGTAAATGTAAGTGTATGAGCATGCACACTGTGGCCTTCTGCGGTTAGAATCAGAGTGTATCCCAAACAGCCCTGTGCTACTAAGTGTATGAGTGTACCCACTGCCACCTTGTGTAATTTGAGTCATTGCATCCAACAAGCCCTTTGTTACTAAGTGTATGATCATGCCCAGTATAACCTTGTGTAGTTGTAATCATAGTGCATTCCAAATGGCCCTGTGCTACTAAGAGTATGAGCAGGCCCACTGTAACCCTGTTTAGTGATAGTAGTTGTCCATTCCACAGATGAGCATACTCCAGTTCAGGTTCCTGTTGGGCTACAACTATACCTCTCAGGCCTACCTATGTACTACCTGCAGATGATGTGTCTTGTTTGTGCATGCAGGTTGTAATGGGCACCTACTTTAAACACACAGGTTTACAGCTATGTACTTCATGACTGTCAGTCTCCCTGTTGTTGTCCTCAATCTTAGAAGGGCATTCTGACTGCCTTTGAATGTGTAATCACTGTGGCGTGTCTAGTAACTGCATAGTACTGTAATAGTGATCTGTAGATAGGCAGGAGTTCTGATCCCACCACTGGCAAGTGTGTGTTTGTGTGTGTGACAGCAAATGGCTGAGTGTCTGTGTGTGTCTCAACAAATGCCTGAGTGTGTGTGTCAGCAAGTGGTTGTGTGTGTCTATTTGTGTCTGCATCCTGTCATGACAGTGGGCTTTGCTGCATTCCAAAGAGATACCACATTTTACACTGGCCTTTATCCTTGTCAACTGCTAAACCTCTCTCTTCCCCCCTCCCCACTGCAAGTAATCAGTCCTGTGATGTCACCCAGCTCAGAAGTGGAATCAGCGTAAGTGTAATTGTATGTGTTCTGATGCACATACCCCAACTGCATACCAGTGTACTAGTTCCCTTTACATAGGCAAGACGTGTATGCACAATACTGGCAAGTGTGTGCGTGTTTGTGTGTGTGACTACCCTGTAGCCAGGCATCTACATGTGCAATGTCTTTTAGCACACCATGGTAGCCATCTGTGGTGACTGGTGTCTACAAAGTATTACATAGTTAGGAATGGCACGACTACAGTTGGGCATGTTATTTTCCTGTGCCACTGTTGCGCGGTGACACAGGAGTGGTCACCAGGGTGTAAGTTCATACCCATCATTCCCCCACCCAAACTCCACAATCCCCGGGGTAGATTACATTAGCCATCAATCCCCACCCCAAACTCCACATACACAACAACCATCCCTTCTCTGGTGAACTGATTAAGATTTAAATGTTATAACACAAGAGATGCCTCTTTTGTGTACACGTCAGTTCCTTTGGAATCTTTCTGTGTCACAAAGGGTGTTCAGATGTGTGTGTGTGTGTGTGTGTGTATATATATATATATATATATATACATATATATATATATATATATATATATATATATATGTATATATATGGCTATAGCTGTGTCTATGTATATGCATATATATATATGTGTGTACACATCCCGTAGGTGCATATATATATATATATATATATATATATATATATATATATATATATATATATATAGTTATGAGAGTTGTACAGATGTAGACTTGTCTTTGTTGTTTCATGGAGTACAGTGCATTCAAGGGTGCTGTACATATGTACACAAGGTGACTGTCCCATTTGTTTTCAGTACTGTGAAATACCTGTAGTAAGATGTGCATTATAAACTACATGCAACATGTATATAACCCAGATGGTGTAGTGGTACGTCCAGTGACCTCAGTTTGTATGGTCCAGGGTTCAAGAACTGCAAGCTTTGTTAATACTGTCAATTAGAACTGAATAAAACACTTTTAAGCAGGTGTAAATGTGTTTTTGTGACAGTAAGCAGCAGGTAACAGACGTACAACTCGCAGTACACTTGAAATGCCCTTCTTTGGCAATCCTGCTGATGTCACCCACCTTCAAATACACCTCTGGGACTGTTGTAACCTAGTCATCTCCATGACGCGTTCTGTAACCGCGTAATGCTGTAGTGTGATAAACTAGGTTGGTAGCTGTTCTAATCCCAGACAGGCCAACTGTGTGTGTGCGTCTGTCTGAGAAACAAATGATGCTTTTTAGAGTATGCACACTCTTTACAATTCACATACTCACCTTTGGCAATCCTGCTGATGTCACCCACCTAGAAATACACCTCTGGGACTTCTGTAACCCAGTAATTTCCATAGCGGATGCTGTAACTGCGTAATGTTGTACTGTGATAAACTAATTAGGTAGGGTCTTTATTCCAAGACAGGCCAACTGTGTGTGTGTGTGTGTGTGTGTGTGTGTGTGTGTGTGTGTGTGTGTGTGTGTGTGTGTGTGTGTGTGTGTGTCTGTCTACCTGAGAAAAGAGCAATGCTTTTTAGAGTATGCACACTCTTTAAAATTCACATAACCACCTTTGGCAATCCTGCTGATGCAACCCAATAATCTCCATAGCGCATGCTGTAACTGCGTAATGCTGTAGTGTGATAAACTGGTTAGGTAGGGGTTTTATTCCAAGACATGTCAGGAGTGTGTGTGTGTGTGTGTGTGTGTGTGTTTGATAATCAGAGCCTGTGTTGAGATGGCTGTGAGTGTCCAACCACTGGACATGTTGGGGAGCAGATTTTGTAATTTTCCTATATGATGTCTGTATTATATGTCACAATGTCCAACTCACGAGGAGTACAGACGTCAATCAGCCAAGGGACTGTGTTGGCAAGCCATACCCCTACATCTGGCAAAAGGCCTGGTGAACAAAGTATGCAACCCTACTATTACCCGGAATACGTTCTGAACCCATGTGTCATACACAAACACACTTGCCTAGAATATCTCACTATGTTGCTAGTACCCTGCACATTGATGACAGATAGTAGGCATGGTGTGATTGCAGTGGGCTGAAGAGGGCATGGTATCCTGTCCAGCAGTACAACAGGCACATAATTGTGGACAATGTGCCTTCACTATATTCACCACTGGATGCCTGCAACATATGTGGTGCTATCAAATGTGATCCACAGAGGCCATACAATGCCTTACACATGTGCCCTGTATGGACAGATGCCACTGACACCAGGGAATACCTATATCATGCTATCAATGCAGGTGCAGGGTTAACCTGCTGTCTATAAGCAGGTCTTGCCATACCAGGCCAGTACTGGCATATCTGAGTATAACAGTCTCTGTACACAACATGTGCCAGCCAAACCAGGTACACCTGTACATGCCACTGTACAATATTGTGGGACATGCACATCCCAGGCAATGTCTATGTCAAGGACTATCAAACACAGATATGGCATGCATTGCAAAGCTATGGCCATACACAATGGTAACCAGGATGTCAGGGCAGTTCATGCAGTACCCATCTGTGTGGGACATTGCAGACACTACATCCCTGTACCACACTGCACACCATTGTCGGGTGGCGTGATGCCAAGGATTACCCCTCTCCCAGCCTTGTACAGCCAGCTTGCACATCCAGCCACTACACCCCCATGAATCAATGCATACATGCATGTCAGTACTGGCACCTTGTGTCTGTGTGTGGGGTATGATGCTCCCAACCACAGTCACACCCAGTATAACTCCCATTGTCATAACAACTGATGTCAGACATGTTCACATTCCCTAGCCCATAGAACCTCGGGATATCCTCTGTGGTGCATGTAGTACCTGTGTATTACTGCAGTGTGGCAAACTAAGTAGTTAGGAAGTGTATTTGTGGGCCTGGCAAAGTGTGGCAATGTGTCTGAGTTCCTTAGAGAGTGTGGTTGTGTTGACAATGAGATCCGTTCATGTGGACAGCCATGTGTGCTACACCTAATGTATGTCTACTATATCTCTGTGGCAGATGTCGCTCACCAGCACACATATATGTTCTTACAGCACACCAACATGTCAGCTTTGTGGCACATGGTGTAACTGCATGCACTTGTAATAGTAATGGCTAGTCAATCAGGGGTTTGAACTCCTATACTGGTAGGTGTGTGACAGACAATGCTTAGGTTTTAGTCTCCAAGCTCTTCTCTGATTTACTTTGCCTCTGTCTGTCCCTCCCACACACTGTCTGGTTGATGTGGAGTTGTACACCTGCTCAGCAGCAGCTTGTGTTTTGTAAGTGATGGTCATGATCAGGTGATATCCTCTGCTCCTATTGCAGTCCTCCTCTAGCTGATTGCATGTGGAACAGCTGTGGTGATGTTCCCATAGCTTATTCCATGGAAACACAGTACAATATCTAGGAACATCATGTTGGTGTTTGCCCATGACAGTCGCTGTGAGTGGAACTTGGATCTGGTGTTTGGTAAACGGCATCACAGATGATATCTGGATATTCCTCAAACAACCTACACAGTGGAAAATAGCCTAAAGATAGGAGGGTGATGTGCCAGACATGACTACAGCATGTAAGTGTAGCTATGCTTCATTGAGACTACTGCCAGTTTAACAAGTTGTGTGTGGTAATGGCTATTCTGCATGTTTTAAAACTGACAAGACAGTGCTCTGTTTGTGAGGGAACCCCCATCTGTAGGGCCATCAGTGGACTGGTCAGTGTGTGGAACCATTTGTTTCCTGTGTTACTCACTGAACACACATCTGCGAAATGCAAAAGGATTGCAGTCAGTACATGGTGATAGTGATGAGAGTTACTGTCATCACATCCCTACTTGGACAAATGTCACATGAAACAGTGGTATGACAGTCACAGTCTGAGGTTCTCAGTGACATGCCAGTAATGGGGCCACTGTTCATAGTTGCAGTCACAAGTCTTCTACACTTTGTACAGATGTCATGCATATATATGCATGTGTTGTGCTCTCTCTGCAAATGTATACCATCTGTTGTGTTGGGTTGATGGTCATATCAATGCATGCTATTATAAGTAATCCTGAATGCTGTTGACTATTACTGAGCCATATCTGTGTTAAAAATGCAACACCATAGGCTGTATTGGTTTGGAGATCCGGCAGAACCTCCTGTCCCACTTCAGCTGGCCATGGCACCAGGCACCAGCACATCTGGGGCCCAGCCTTGGACCTCCACCTCTATTGGCTCTGCACCACCTTCTGGTGGAACTGCCACTGTGGATGGGTCTTGCCCCCCCTGGGAGCAGGTCCAGACAGGAACTTGTCCGCTGTCGTACAGTCCCAGACGTGGTGCGTAGGGGGCTCAATAAGGGGTTTCGAGGCCAGATACACCAGCTCGAGGGCAGAGTGTCACATTTACAGGGTGAGCCTGCCCCTCCTAGACAGCCCCCAGCGCAGTCACCTTTGTGGCTGTTTTGGTGCAGTGGTGGCTGCCCATGGCTGGGGACCTTCGTCCCACTGTTTCCATCTGGTGGCGCATGGGCTTGTGAATGCCGAACACCCCTCCCCGTCCAAAGTGTATCCCCCCACATGTGGCATATACTGACCCTGTATAATGTCTCTGTCATCCTACCCAACCTATCCTCCAATAGCATACCTACTCTCCTTCCTCCTCATCCCACTCACCCTACAGAAACAAAAGGCCAATCAGTTCCTAGAACAACATTTACCCCATGCATATCTGTCTATTTCACACAAGTGTCCACTGGATACATGTGACCTTTTTAATATGCATCACAACATACTCCAGTTGTCCTCACCCCTGTCTCTCAGGCACATGATCCTGGTATGCACATGACTCCTAAAGGTTCCAGGTACACATGATGAAGATGACCCCATTGTACACACAACACTACAGGTCCCTCTTTGGTTACCTCATTTACCTTTTTCATCATGATGATGTCACACACAGCACCTTGCAGGAGTACTGTTCTCACATAATGATTGGACAGGAACTGTTGTGTTAATGTAAATAAAATGCACAGAGTGATGTATTTGGCCAATGTACAAATGTTTGCGTGTATTAATGATACATGTCTGTCTGAGGGAGTCTTGATATTACATAGGACAACACCACTACATAATACAGGAGTTGCTGGTGTTTTCCTTTTCATTCCTTTGTAATGCTTTGTTGTCACATAGGATGTTCTTGATATATCTATATATATGTATATATGTATGTATCTATATCTGGACATAAACACACACACATACATCTACATGATGGAATACATTTCCTATACTGTTGAATGACTGTTCTGGATGATATGTTTGTGATAACATCCGATGTCTGTATATCTGCCATGGCTTAGTAGTAAATAACATTAGCTGTGTGTGCAGGGTCCTGGTTTCGAGCCTTGAGAAGCCATTTATTTTGTTGCTGGGCAGAACAAGAGCATTGGATACGGAGTGGTTAAGGCACATTAAAGCAGTTGTGAGATGGTGTGCATGTGAGAGGGTGTGCATGGGTTTGCACAGAGCTAAGCAATGCTAACCTCCGGTTACCGTTTCTTACACTCAGTTAGCCTCTACATTGCCTCACCAGTGTAATACTCGCATGCCGGCGGCCAAACAGGCTTACACCTGCTTGCTCCCGCACTTGCAAATGCACTGCATTTGGTGTTTGCATCTGACACTCACACCCCTTGGTGGGAGTGAGGACTACAATATTACCTTGTGATGCCTATTACATTGGATTACATGCCTACAGTTTTGGGAATGGCTGCCCATTAGGCGAAAGCATGCCGTTCAACTGTACGGAATCCTCGACCTGTCTAGAGTTTGATTCATATTATTGGTGTGTTCCTCTTACAATCTGCACCTGTCTGGCTAATGCATGGGAACTGACACTCTTCAATACAAACAAGTGATTGGGCTTTGGAACCCACATCCTTCAGCCGAGACATGCTACTGCATACCTAATATTCTATCATCTTTCTAAGGTTATAAGTGGAATATGTAATTTCTGTCCCTATCAGACCTCTCAAATGATTGGGGACAAATATCACCTGAATCAGGGACACGTCATAACAACATCACGGACACATTTAAAATATTAGTGCTATTAACCTGACACAATGACAGACTCAGAGCATATGAATTCATACACATTTTGTTTATAACTCTTAATTGTTGTCATTATTCATTACATGTAATTCACCACCTTTCCTCCAAAAGTCACTAGTTTTAGGAGGGATTAAGTGGGACAGAGTTAGAATTTGAGTCAAAATCAGGGACGTCCCTGGAAATCGGGGACAGTTCAGAAGTATGGTCCCTATTTGTTCCCCCAATGGTTTATGTCTTGTCCAGTGGATTTGCTCTTAGGGGTTGAGAGGTATGGGCGTAAGCTATGCCCATTTCGGAATATTACTTACATCTCCGGGGCGGTCCCAATATGACTGCTCCAGCCAACACCTGCACGCCTGGGGTATAAACACACCACTACACACTGCCCACTCTCTGCGTGTGGGAACACATGTCGTATGTTGTGTCGACCCATAGGTTATCAGGCTTGCACAACCTACTGGTCCATGTACATCTACAGCCTGGTTTGATGAGTCATTACTGGGACTGACTCCAATGATCATTAAATTTTGGGTGTCCCACAAGGGACATTAATGTCTTTGTTTCAAAATTAGACCTGGCAGGTCTCTCCCATTGGTAGTATCCTGCTGGTGGTCCAGGAAGCAGTGATGTGTTTACTTTTATTGTGTGTCTGTATGTCTCACCGGCCTAGCTGGGGGGGGGGGGGTTTGATTCTATGTGTTACACATTTGTTTATTGGACCGCTCACCCCCATATGCATGGCCTGTGAACATATGTAATTCGGAACTGCTGTATCATATCCTAGCTATATACATGTGTATATTTACAGTCACTTATATATATATATATATATATATATATATATATATATATATATACATAATATCTATATATCTATATATATATATATATATATATATATATATATATATATATATATATATATATATATATATATTACTATATACAGATATATCTGTATATGTATGCATACATGTATATATTTATATATTGCTGTCTATATATATTTATCTAACAACATATGGGTCTATGGGTGTCTGCATATGTATATATCTATATGTGGGTATGTATATGTATTCTGTTACTGTATGTACACATTTGTACTACGGAGAGGGAGAGGTTTATCTCTATGTCGCTATGGTTAGATATACACACACATACCTCTACATATATACACATATATACATCTACATCTGGTTATTCCATTCCTTGCCATATAGATTACACTTTGCTGCAGTGGGACTCGTAGTGGGTGTGGCTGCTCATTGGGCGACGCCTCTGCCCAATGAACACATTTGCTTACATCCCCGGGGCTGTCCATATAGGCCCACATCAGCCAACACCTGCACACCTTGACCCATAATTAGCTACCCATAGTTCCCCCACCCGCACCTCCTCTACAGCACCCATCCTTACTCTGGGTCCTGGTCGGTTCTGAACACACCACTACACGCTGCCCACTCTCCACTTCACAGGACCCATATCATACAATTGTCTCGACCCATGAGTCATCAGGCTTTCCCACCCTTGTATTCTGGGTATGTATACTCCCCAGCCAGAATGTTCAGTGTATCACCTTCTTTTGGTCTTGTCAATTTTTAAGGTGTCCCACAAGGGACGCTCCTGTCTGTGTTCCAAGATTAGATTTTACCGGTGCACTGTGTACCCCCCCCCTCTGGGGAGCTGTGGACAATTTACATTGTTTGCGGGTTTGTGTGTATGCTTCCCGTGTCCAGCTGGGGGGGGGGGGTGGAAGGTCATGCTACGTGTTTCATGTTTCTTGCTTGGGCCCCTCACTTCCATTGGCATAGCCTGTGAACATATGTCATTCTTGTGTGCTGTTTCCTATCATAGCTGTATATTTGTGTATATCTACGCACACACACTCACACACACACAAACACACATACACACACACACACACACACACACACACACACACACACATATATATATATATATATATATATATGCGTATATGTATATGTATATATATATATATATATATGTGTGTGTATATATATATATATATATATATATATATATATATATATATATATATATATATGTGTGTGTGTGTGTGTGTGTGTGTGTGTGTGTGTCTGTAAAGCAATGCATAATCTGCGCAAATGCACTTACACATGCTTACTGGTGTTTATATATGCTTAAACCTGCTTACTAGTGTCTTATTCATTATGATACTGACACTTCGCTCCAGTTCACTTTTAATTGTTATTTTACAGATTATACAGTGGACAGATGTCAGAATATGTTCATGTACAGATTACCGATGGAAAATGGTATGTGATGCAGTGGGATTCAGAATGGGAATGTCTGTTCATTAGGTGGTTGCGCTAACCAATACACTATTGCTGTGCTGCTTCATTTGCATATATACCCAAATATCTATGGCTCCTGGTTCCCAAACACCTACCCAAATTCCTCCCTAACACTGCAGTCATCCATTTTCCAGTTGGGGTCTCGGTGTATCCACATCACTACACATTGGCCATTCCCTACTCCTGTAGACCCATTCCATTGGCTGACTCACTCCATGAATCCTCAGAACTCCCAAACTTTTAGTCCACAAACATTGGTGACATGAGCGACGAAAAGGACACTATTTGCAATTTTTGGGTTTTCCCACATGGGACACACATGTCTTTATATCAAGATTAGACTCTATACTTCATTACATCCTTACTCCCGTTAACATGACACTACAATAAATTAATAAATATAACTATGTGGTAACGCGCACATTACACATGAGAGCCTAATTATATACTTGTTCGGCGTATTTATTTTACAAATAGACCGATTTAGAAATTGGTGATGCCGTAGCAGGCAGATCACAGGAATGATTCTATGTGTGAGAAAGTCCTCACATTTGATTTTTTCAGCACAGCACTGACTTTGGACATTGTACACACTTCTGTGTTTTAGCAGTTTTGTCCCTTCCCTCTTATACATAACCTATTATTCTATCTACTGTTGAGGTTTGTAAGGGCACATTCATGTTATTTATGTCTGCAATTGGAATGAATGTGTTACTGAGAATGTACTTCTACATATAGATGTCTTCATGTATGTATGCATATATACTTATAACGACCTCTTTAACCTCCACGAGGTGGTCCAATTAGAAGCAGCCCATCCAACCCTGGCACGCCTGAATCCATAATTTCATACCCATTGTTCCTCCACCCCATCCGAAGTCAACATACTCGCATACCATCCATTGTCCAGTTGCTATTGCAGCCATGACATACCTCCACACATTGCCCTCTCCCGAGCTTTAGGGACCTACACGTATGTTGTCCTAACCCATGTATTCTCAGGTTCTCCCACCATTTTGTCCTTGAACATACCTGCCCTTGCTTGTGTAATGGTCGGATGGTCAAATAATCTATCATTTTTTGGGT